>NC_071087.1:1798715-2098715 GCF_027358695.1 Spea bombifrons | reverse complement strand
AAATTTCCCAGTATCCCGGTGGGCTAGTCCGGCCCTGCTTGGGCCCCCCTGAGTGGCAGAACTCCAGGGCCCGGTCGCAGTCGTGACCCCGGTAGTTCCGCCACTGCCTGTTGTCTCTGTTAATCAATACTACTTGTTATGTCCTGTCTACCCATTGTACAGCGCTACGGAATTCGATGGCCACACACCCACAAAATGCAACCTGTGAAAAAAGAGCCTTTTGATTATTAGATCTCTATCCCTATTTTTGCTGGTGACAAACAAGTGCTCCTGCAACCAGGAGCACTTGTGTATCACCAGCATCATGTAGCCGAGTTAGGTATTTAGCCAACTCACATGAGCTTGACTGGGAGCGAACTGGAAAGAATCTCAAGCTAACTGGCATTCTAGCTCTGCTAAAAATTAGATATTACACAAATAACTCGCTTTTAATGAAGAACAGGAAACAGGAACTTGTTCTTTAAAAGAAAAAGTAAGATTAAATACTTTTTAAAATTCTAGAACTACTTTGGGTAACTGGGTGAAAAAAATATATAACTGGCTTGGAAGAGGGCTTATATTCGTTACTCTGTGGCATATTAACAATTGAATTATTAATAATCTTGTGCTTCTTGTACATCCCAGCAAGAAACTCATTTGTATTCTTAGTATTTGAACATTTGTAACATTTTAACTGGTGATTTAGGTGATTGTGCAATATTTTCAAAGCATTGGTTTTTGGTTCTACCTTAAATAATGCTATATTGCATGTCAAGGCAAAACCTAGATATTGTTTGTGTCCAACTATTTTAAAATTACATCTACTTTCAGTTTAATTACATGTGTAATTTATATATTTTAATAACAAGTCACGGCTCTGGCTTTAAACCTCATAGGCATAGAGCTAATTTCAGACTCCATTGACTTGCATTAGACTGAAGTGTATAAAAGGAGAGATGCTTCACTTGCATTACATTAGTTCACGCATGCAGCCGATGGCATCACCCTGCGTGGGGCTTTATACTGCTGAGTGCTATGGACGCTCGAGGTCTCTGTATGTTACATTGTGGAACATTGTGTCACGTGGAGAGGAAATATTGAGATCTTCAGCATGTAAAGTTTCCCTGTTTGTAATATTCCTGTGTGTGACTCCGTGTAGATCTGGCTCCCAGAGCTCACCTCCAGCCTGTCATCTGGAGAGCAGAATAAGTCTCGAGGACTACGAATATGTTCAAGACGGAGACATTATTATTGGAGGAGTGTTCAGAGTAAATAACTTGATGAATGATTATCGTGAAGATGGAATCATAACTATGATGGCTTGTATGGAGTAAGTAGAAAAACTTTACAATACAGAAGTCAGGAATGGTTTAGATAATAAACATGATGAGGGATGAGAAAGAAACATTGAAATGCATAAAGTGATTTAAGAAAGTACAGGAGAGGAGTTTATTCCAAAAGAGCAGAAATGTAAGAACATATTCTCTGTATAACCTGTAAAGTTCTTCTTTGTAGAAGAGTCCACAGATCCAATAAGTTGGCTTTTGTTTTTACATTTCCTCTGATAATTGTTAGCCTAGGTAGTCCTAGCTTGTTTTTAATGCTGTAAGGGTGTGGAGGGGGTAGAAATGTGCATGTATGTTCACTTGACACATGGTCTACTTACACACCAGTAAAGGGATCTAGACTTGTATGACTTTTCCTCTTTATTTTATACGCGTATTAGGGGGCAGTCATGTTTTGTCTCATATAATGGTTGAATGAGACACATAACAATGTGGGCTTACAGAAAAATACCTGAGGAGGTCCCTGCTTTACTACAATGTAACTGTAAGATGTGTTAATAAAGTGTCAGGCGAGGAAGATCCCCTGGCGGCAGGAATCAGGATTAATTGTAAAGGAGCAAAACATGTATTGTGGAGACCAGCTATGACTGCAGTAGGTAAGATGCAGGTGACAAGTATGTGAGCCAGAGGTTTAGTTGACTCAGGGAGCGTTAGAATTAAATGAAAGACTTTGTATGGATAAATCTTGCAGCCATTTGAGCCACTGAAGCTCAACCTCAGGGGAGTAGCAGCTGTTGCAGGTGAAAAACTAGTGATCATCATACTTACTACAATCAGTTTAGAGTCTAAGCATTACGTTTCTTTCCATAAGGTCTTTATATATATGTTGAATGGGTTTTTCTTTGCCTTTCGTTTTGAATATCTTTACCGTTTTCTTAACAAAGTATATACATTCCTACAGCTGCAACTGACTCATTTAAAAGAAAGAAAAAATTACATTTGTACTACTTCCACAGGCCTATTCCACATTTCTACAAAAATCTTTTGACCTTTATGTTTGCCATTGGGGAGATCAACAGTCATCCGGAAATGTTACCAAATATCACTCTAGGATATCATTTATTTGATTCATGTTCTAATGAAAAAAAGACTGTAAAAAGCGTCCTTCAGATTTTATCTGGACCAGGAAAGACCGTCCCTAATTACTCCTGTACTAAACGAGGGACCCTGGCTGGTTTTATTGGGGATGAACTTTCTGACACCACCATACCCATGGCACAAATCCTAGGGCTGTATGGGTACGCACAGGTGAGCAGAATATGCACCGTTAGTACAATTGTTTAAATCTCTTTAATAGATGTTAGTTACCTCAAACCCTGCACCCAAACCCATCAGCCCTAGGCGCACTTCTCGTGACATTTAAGCACCCTTGTGTTCAGCGAGCGTCTATATTATGTGGCATGTGATGGATTCTGTCTATACATACTGGGCAACTTCTTGTCTTTCTGTTTTTCCAGTCAGTTTTCAGCAGTCATTGTACAAATTCCAGGCTAGAAGCTTCCGGAAGCTCCTGTGTTGTCATGAAACTGCACCTGTGGATATTGGGGCCTACTTGGTGCATTAAGTCCCTTTCTTGTAGCAGGGGTATTCATAGAAACGCAAGCCGACTCCACTCCTACAGTACTGTCAGTAATGGCACAGTATGCCTCAACTTCCTGTCATGTGACAGGATCAGTCAGTAAGAAGCCCCTTTTGTAGTCATAAGAGCTTCACTTATGAGGTGTGTGGCACAACTTCATTGGTTTCCATAGACTAAACTTCAAGCCCTGGAGAGGAGCAGGTGCACAGCAGTACTTATACATGTTCCCAACACTCCCATCCAGCTAAGATAAATGTATTTCATTTCATAATTCTTGTAGAAATCTCTCTGATTGAAATACGCATTATACAGGGCCAGTCAGGCTCTTGGAGCAGAGGCTCATTTAGACACCTATAAAACGCATTATGCACTAATGTGGTTTCAAAAGAAAGCTCTGCTTGTCCTGTAATAAATAATGTATATTGTGTTCGCATAAAGAAATGTGAAAAAGGGAAATTAAAATTGAACAAAAGTGCTGTAAAGGATTCACTCATTCACAGTAAAAAAGATGTAAGACGGTCTTTGTTCATAAGGTCCAAAAGTTTTTGTGTAACTAAGTCTTGGTCTTCAGTTTCCGAGAGGGTGGTTGTAGCATCTGTTATAATCCATTTGTTTTCCTGTAGATCAGTTATGGCGCAACGCATTCCGTGCTCAGCGACAGACGAGTTTATCCGACGTTTTTCCGAACAGTTCAAAATGAACATGTCAGTTATTATATTTTATCCAAGCTGCTGAAATACTTTGGCTGGAACTGGGTCGGCATTTTAACCACCGATGATGAAAGTGGAGACAAGGAAAGCCAAGTACTGACAAAGTATATGAAAGACGATGGAATTTGTGCTGAATATGTAATAAAAATACATTATTTTCAAAGCATGGTTGAAAGTTTTGAATACGCTTTCAAAACAATAGAAAGATCATCATCTCAAGTTATCATATTTTGTGGTTCCTTTTCTGAAGCTTTTATGTTTATTATTAGGGAAACAAAACATTCATTAATCAATAAATATGTAATTCTTGGCACCACGTGGTCTTCAAACACATTTCTGTTCCGGCATTTCTCTGATGTATTTAACGGGACTCTGACACTGAAAGCGTATTACAGCGACCATGTTCCAAAACTTTCATTCTTCCTTGAGAAATTTCACCCAAAGAGCTACCCAAATGACAAGTTACTGGAAGATTTGTGGGTAACAGCTTTTGAATGCTTGTCTCCAGATCCCTATAAAAACCAGTATTATGAAATTCATTTTGGGATGTCACTTCGTAACTGTACTGGGAGAGAACGCTTGAACGATATTGTTAGTTTTTTCAACAACGGGGATGCTTCTCGAGTGAATAATGCAGTGCTTGCGATGGCTAAAGCCCTACACAATATGTACATATTTCAGGAAAAAAAACTTTATCGAAATAAAATAACTCATTACAAACATCAGGTAAGTCAGGAATCATGAAAAGAGAGTGATTCAGGGGCATCAGCAGTTGAAGTGTTCTTAGCAGTAATCTAGCAATAGCAAAAGTTGTGGTATTTACATAAAACCAATAACTCTGCAGCAGTACCCAATATATATATAATGGCCTGGTTAAAGTGGGAAAGGTTGGTCAGTCTGGGCAGGACTTTAAGTAAGGGCCAATCAGATGGCACAATTATTTTTGAATTGCCATGAGGATAAGTATTCACTGTTGCCCCTCTGTGGCTCTGCTGCCCTCTGTTCCCGTCTTCCTCTCTCTGCTGTCTCCAACTCACATCTGACCCTTTTACTCTGACCCATGCCTTCCAGGGCCTCTCTTTGATTTGACCTGCCCTCCCATTCACCTCTGCTCTGATTTGACCGGTCCTGCTCTCTTTGCTCTGACTCCCCGCAAATCCTCCAAGCCCCTTCTTGCCCTCCCTGCTCTGATTCACTTTGAGTCCCTTCTGCTCTGACCTGCCCCACCAGCTTCTCTCTGATGCTCTCAGTCCCCTCTGTTCTGACCTACCCCGTCTTGCTTCAATTGCTTTGATGCAGATGGACAGATAGAGGGAGTGAGGGGAGTAAAAGAGAGAGGAGGCAAGGGAGAGAGTGAACTGGGTGAGGGAGAGAGAAAACAGAGGTAACAGAAAAGACGGAGATAAAACCTGTGGAATGAGAGAGATTTCTTGTCATGGCGTGTCAATCACACGCACATAAGTTGAAGGATATGTTACAAATTGCCGATTCAGAAAATGAATAACAGCTGATTATATTTCAGTACTTTTGTATTTTTAATACAGTTGCACCATTACATAAGAAATCTGAAAGCCGAGGACCAAACTTCTCATCTATATTTTGATGAAAATGGAGAGCATGTTACCCCACACGTAATTCGGAACTGGGTTGGAAATAAGGAAGAAATTAAATCCTTTAAAGTGGTCGGTGTCTTTGATCCGTGGGCTCCGGCTGATCAGCAGCTTAACATCAAACCCGGTCTAATAACCTGGAAGAACGAAGCCAACCAGGTGAGAAGCTTTTTCTTTGTTTGTTATTAGAATATATTTCCTAGATTGTTATATTTGGACACTGACACAAGTTTGTTATTTTGGTTGTTTATCAAAGTAACTCCAGGTTACAGTTAAATAACGAATAATGCAGTCTCTCAGCTTTAATTTGAGGGTATTCACATCCAAATTGGACAAAGGGTCTTGGAATTACAGCTTTAATATTGAGATCCTACTTTTTCAAGGGACCAAAAGTATATGGACAATTGACTCAAAAGCTGCTTCATGGACAGGTGCGGGCCATTCCTTTGTTATTGTTTTCATCACTTAAGCAGGTAAAAGTCTGGAGTTGATTCGAGGTGTGGCATTCTCATTTGGAAGCTGGTCAAGCATCAGAGAGCTAGCAGGGACATTAGAAATCAATAGATTGGTACATTCTAAGGAAAAAAGAACACACTGGTGAACTCTGTGACTTCCATGAAAGACAACAGTGGTGGATGACCATAGGAGCCTTTCCACCACATCCAGCCAAGTGAAGAACACTCTCCAGGAGGTAGACATATCTTTATCCAAGTCTTACCATAAAGACAAGACTTCACGAGAGCAAATACAGAGGGTTCATGACACGGTGCAAACTATTCATAAACCCCAAGAATAGAAAGGCCACATTAGACTTTGCCAAAAAACATCTAAAAAAAAATCAATCACCTGATCTCAACTCGATCGAGCATGCATTTCACTTGTTGGAAACAAAACTTAAGTCAGAAATACCCACAAACATCTGAAGACAATGCCAGTAAAGCCCTTTGTGAAGTATCACAAAAGAGCAAATATTAAATCTTAAAAATAAACATTTTATTAATGATTGTGTTGATTTGTCCAATTATATTTGAGCCCCTGAAATAAGAGGACTGTGTATGAAAATGGTTGCAATTCCTAAATGTTTCATATGATATTTTTGTTAAACCCCTTGGATTAAAGCTGAAAGTCTGCACTTCAATAAGATCTCGAATGTTTTATTACAAATCTGATGCCGTGGTGTACCGAGCCAAAATTATACAAATAGTGTCAGTAATATTTTCAGACCTAACTGTATATAAAACGTGAACTTACACAAGTGTATTTAAAAAACAAAAACTGTCTGCGCTTCTTACCCTAATAAAGTTGGCAACAAATATATAAACATAATATAAATGATATATATTATGTTTATATATTTGTTGCCAACTTTATTAGGGTAAGAAGCGCAGACAGTTTTTGTTTCTTGTATACATTGTACAGCCAATACACTGTTTCTTGCAGCATGCTTACACCTGTTTGGTAGGCCTCGTATTACACATTTGTATTATTTGAGCCTGTGACTAGCTTAGTGCACCGACGTTTTTTCTTTTCCCTGTTTGCACATATTTGAGGTTGTTGTCTCCTCATTAGTTTGGTTGCAGCTTGCTGTCCAGGGGTTAATGGGGAGGAGGTTTAATTGCACCTCCCCCAACACATTAATAAGGTTTTGGTAGCAGTATAAACTGCTTTGTGTGCCCACTATGTAGGAGGTGAGAGTAGGTTCTCACCCTATTGAGAGTGTGCCTTGACGTGGCGGGTGAGCTTAATTATGCTTTGGCCAATTCATATAACCAAAACCTCTCATTTATATTATGTTTATATATTTGTTGCCAACTTTATTAGGGTAAGAAGCGCAGACAGTTTTTGTTTTTTGTATACATCGTACAGCCAATACACTGTTTCTTGCAGCATGCTTACAGCTGTTTGGTAGGCCTCGTATTACATGTTTGTATTATTTGAGCCTGAGACTAGCTTAGCGCACCGACGTTTTTTCTTTTACAAGTGTATTTAAGCCTGAGTAAAAACATTGTTATTGTTACAGAGCTACTTTACAACCAATATGAGATTACAGATATTATGGATAGTGTAACTTGGTAGAATGCCATTAAAGTAAAGACTGAGTTCTAGGACCTTTAAAAAAAAAAATCAGCATTTAAAAAAAATATATGTGTTTCTTGTTTAGATTCCAAAATCTCAGTGCTCAGAAAATTGTTTGCCGGGTTACAGGAAAGCCCCGGGGTCTGAGATCCATTTCTGCTGCTATGACTGCGTCCTGTGCTCAGAGGGAGAAATCTCCAATATGACCGGTATATCCTACCTGATGCTCTGATATTCTTACCAAAAAAATAATGTTTACGTCTGACTGATTAATGGAGAGAAAGCCCCGAAATCCACTGCATGTTCTGAACAAATCAGCCGACTTTATATTACTCCCATTCCCATCACAGATTGAAACCACAGGTCCCTACACTGACACCCAGACACAAGAGCACGGAGATATTACAAGAGCAGGTGGACAACCATTAGAAAGACAAATACCTGCAGCATGATCCTGACTATGGGTGGTTATTTGTTCTCATTAACAGTACTGCAGAATAAATGTCAATAATCTGCCTGAATCCTACAATCTTTTCATTTTTGGATGATTTACATCTTTTTTATTAATTAAATCTTTTTTATGAAATTAAAAATTGTGTTTTTTTTTGTTTTTTTTTACAGATAGTGAGGCCTGCACAAAATGCCCAGATAATGAATGGCCCAATGAGAAGAAGGATCTGTGTGTTCCCAAATTGGAAGATTTTTTGTCCTATGATGATGCAGTTGCTATAGCATTTACATCACTCTCAATTTTATTTTGTCTTCTAACTGTTACAGTATCAGGGATTTTTGTTTCCTATAAAAATACTCCAGTTGTAAAAGCCAATAATTGGAGCCTCAGCATGATCCTCCTGGTCTCTATCATGACGAGCTTCCTTTGTGTCTTTCTGTTCCTTGGTCGTCCTACGGATATAACCTGCATTTTACGCCAAACTGTCTTTGGAGTTGCCTTCTCATTAGCCGTGTCTTCTGTGCTGGCCAAGACTATCATGATTTTTGTCGCTTTTAAAGCCACTAAACCTGGCAGTGTCTGGAGAAAATGTCTCGGAATCAAACTGTCTGCTTCTGTTGTCTTGTTTGGCTCATCTGTCCAAGTTATAATTATTATTTTTTGGTTGTCCATTTCCCCCCCATTTCAGGAGCTGGACATGCACTCTTATCAGGGAAAGATCATCGTTCAGTGTAATGAGGGTTCGGTTATCGCCTTCTACTGTGTCCTGGGTTATATGGGGCTTCTGGCAGCTGTTAGTTTTATTATAGCTTTTTTAGCCAGGACATTACCGGACAGTTTTAATGAGGCCAAGTACATCACCTTCAGCATGCTGGTGTTCTGCAGCGTTTGGATTGCGATGATCCCGGCCTACCTGAGCACCAAAGGGAAGAACATGGTGGCCGTAGAGATTTTTGCCATAGTGGCTTCAAGTGCTGGACTTCTAGGATGTATATTTTTTGCAAAATGTTATATAATTATATTTAGACCAGAAATTAACTCAAAAACACAATTATTTCGTAGCAGAAATAACAATCCGTAGATATAATAAAAGTCAATACAGTTGGGGAATTAAATGTCTTAATGCTCCACGGATGTACTATGACATCTTAAGTGAAATAGCTTATATCAATATGTGCACCGGCAAGACATGTTCAGTGATAGCCTGAAGTCTGCATTACTGATTTCATGTTGACCGACCATGTGTAGCGACACTCAGCATAAATTGTTGAGACCTCAGACGGTCTATGTCAGGCATGTCCAAAGTCCGGCCTGCGTTCCGGACTGATAAGACCCCACAGATAAGTTGCCCAATTAAATTTGCATTTAATTTTAATGGTTCAAAGAATGTCAGGCAAAATGGTCAGCCCTCCCACATGTTCACTTCATCAAATCTGGCACTCTTCGAAAAAAGTTTGGACATGCCTGATCTATGTAGACTCTGCTGGGATCTCTAATGACTGCCCTCCGCTGGCTAATCACAGGAACGACTATAGAAAATATTGCTGACTTTATAAGCTTCTGGGTACCATCACAGGCATTTTGGAATTATGCAGAAAACACTAAAACATTATTTTATGTTTGTAAATAAACGAATTCTTCAATTATTTGGAGAGCCCATGAAATTGGCAGAAAAGTACAGAGATCCCATAAAATGATTGCATATGAGCGTCAGCAAGTGTTTTTCTCCTATTCTTGTGTGACATCACACATCGTAATAAAGAAGGTGGACAAGGCCTTTTTAATATAATAGCTCACGACTATGAATAATTACTAACGTTTTATTCGAGGAAAATAATGTTACTCTGACCACCCAACTGTAAAAAAACGGATCATGTATCAGCTCATTCTTAATGTAGTAAATATTAGAGGCTGGGAACTAATTTTGAAATAAAAAATTAAAATGAAGGAATTATATGACGGCTCTGACGGTGTATTGTTAGTTTTTATTCATATAACGCAGGACATTAGATGTAATAAAAGGATGTTTTATTTTACTGAGGGGGTAGTAGATAATTGGAATAGTCTCCCAGTAGATGAGGTAGAGTCTAATACGGTGAGGGAATTTAACCCCTCAGGCTGTTTTTATTTTTTTTGTACCCTTTTGTTGGAGGTTCATCAACTGGAAGCCCCTCAGCTATTTTCAGGAATCCCCTTTAGTGTTTCTCCACTTGGCCTTCTTTGAGATAAATTATGTTTACAATTCAGCAGCTTGCAGGCACCCGTACTAGATTCAAATTGCTTTTACGTTGGCAGTCAACTTCAAGATTGGAAAAGTGCATATCTGGATGGATGGATGAAATTATAGACATATTACAGGAGAAAAGTATAGTTAAAATGATACCATTTATTGGCTAACAAAGTTTAATTGCGAGCTTTCGAACCAAGTTGTTAGGTCTTGAAAGCTCGCAACAACTTCCATTAATGCCTGAGGAAGGGACCTAACAACTTGGTCTCAAAAGCTTGCAATTAAACTCTCAGCCTATAAATGGTATAATTTTAACTATACTTTTCTAGCTGTTCTTCCCCTCCATCCCAGCAAGCAGGTCATGTGATCAGCTGCACCAGTCAGGTGACAGTGAGGCTTTGGCTGGTTTTGGATGGGGCGGAGTATGAGAGGGAAGCTGGAAGGGGCTACAGGCTGACAGAGCTCAGGACTAGGCCCAAAGTGAGGCCTGATTAAATGTGTCTGCTCTTCCTGTTAGTGTGTCTTAGGGAAGCTGCAGCCTTCTCCTTAGCAGAGAGGAGCTGGTGAGGCTGCTGCAGCTGCTTCACAGCCCTGAGAACCCTGTGTGCTGAGGGAAGGTTCCTAATATCTGCTCAGAAGGAATATGCTGGTGAGTTAAACTGGTAGGCAGCCATTATCCATGCTCCACCTGCCCTGTATTTATAGTTAAAAGAAGCAGCACTGCTTTTATCCACTTTGAGGCCCTACTAAGGGACCCAAGACATACATCACCATCTTCTTAAAATTGCTGGAGGGGGGTGGTATTAGGAGTGAGTAGTTGAGTGTGTAATTATCTTACTGAGTGTATTATTCCTGCTCATGATTATTGCTACTGTTGATTTCATTACATGTGGGAATGTAATCTTGCTTCCCTCTGACTCCATCACTAATATTATTAAGGGTCCTGTTGGACAACATAACTTATTCTACAGGTCTAATGAGGTGGAGGCTCTGCCAACAGGAACGCAAATCAACAGAGTCTCATGGTACCCATGTGATTAGTAAGGTGCTAACCATGGGAGGCACGCCTGGCTGAAAAGGGGTTAATTCACTGCAGTAAAAGTGTGAAATATGATCGATTATTACATAATGTGAACAAAGAGAGCTGACCTTGTGATGGTAAAGATGTTCCAGGTATTTAAAAATACAGAAGGTTCCCCTTTTAATACTAATATCACAAAACACAATTATATCGAGGCACGTCAGTAACACTACCCCAATAGCCTTGTGATTGCTCCGAGGAGCAACCACATGTGCCATCCTGTAAATGACGTTGCCGTCATTCACAGGATGGCATTAACAATAGATATGAGTTCATAGAGGATCTATCCAGAACCTCTTCAGAACTCTTGAGCTCCTCCTGCAGGTTGAATGTAGGTACTGCATCCAACCATGCAAGGTCAATGGAGCCCAGCTCACTGAGTGATGAGTAAAAAAAAAAAAAATAAATAATAAAAAAAAAATTTAAAAAAGTCCTAAAATTCTTTATCTTTATAAAAATTCCAGCATGGAAAGAGTTAAAATATTGGGATTACAAATGCCCATAGGGTGTCTCGTATTAAAAAATGCATGAGTGGATGAGGTAAATTGAATTGGCCGGGTTCAAAGATGTCCCAAATATGGGACATGGGGGCAGTAGGATCAGATGTCTAAATGGCATAAAAATACACACCTCACAAAGGCAGCCTTTTACCTCCCAAATAACCCTACAAACCCATGCATGGGGGTTATCACTGCACTCAGGAGATGTTACTGAACGCATATTGGGGTGTTGTTTGACACGGACATATACCAGGAGCGATAAATTTATACCTGAAGTACAACATGTGTGTGGGGGGGGGGAGGTACTACCATAAAGTTTCATAAAGGCTGGTGGTAAAATTAGTGCATGGAAAGGGTTAAAATACCAGCATTTCAAATACCTTGGGGTGTCTAGTGTTTAAAAATATATGGTTTGATGGGGTAAATTGCATTGGCCGGCTTCAAAGATACCCGAAATGGCACACGGGGGGAAGAATTACCAGATTTGGAAAAAAGGTTTTGAAATAGCAAAACGCTACCTGTACTTATTGCCCGGTAACGTGCAGAAAAAAGCAAAAAAACATTTTATTTCTAAACTCAGGACAAATAGTAGAATCTATTTAGCAGGTTTTTGCAGATGAGTAAAGTTTTTTGTTTAAAAAGTGAGAAAAAGTAATTTTTTTACAAAAAAAATCCCCATATTTTATCATTTTTTTTTATAGTAAAAATTAATGGTATCTAAAGAAAGCCCTGTTTGTCCTGGAAAATATATAATATGTGTGGGAGCACAAAATGAGAGATGAAAATCACAGCTAAACAGCAACACTGAAAAATGTTAAAATAGCCATTGTCCCACAATATACTACGACTAATAACCTCTATTGTCCTTAAGGGGTTTATAGACAAGGACGTATCAATATGCTTGGAGCATTTATTGGATGTAAAGTGAAAGTCTCTTTCTCCTAATCAATGACAGGATTATGTGTACGTAACCAAGGAAGATGGATGGTGTCGCCTTGTCTTGAGTAACGATAAGGAGGCGTCATATTGCTGTTGGCCCCGGAATCAATCATCGCTGAGAGGTCGATGGAGTCTTCCTTCCACTGTGAAAGGATGGAGAGGGATAGATGATTTGTGAAACGTGGGGACACATCTTTGTGCACTGAAGGTGACATGGAAGGCCGTGCCTTGACTCTACGCTTGCATAACGTCCTTTGTTGCCGCAGTAGAGGCATAGATCAAGCGACTTGCGGCATTCTACTTCTGCCATGGACAAAGGACCTTTGACAAGGCCCAATTGCATAGGCTCCTCTGTTGAGTCTTTGGTTGGTCTCACGGTTGGTCAGACAGCAGGCCAGGTTGACGCAGATCTATTTGAATGAACAACCTGGAGAATTCTTGCAATGAATCTGGTATATTGGTACCTGCCAACTTGTCTCTGATGGCTTCAGACAAGCCTAACCGAAACTGATCATGGAGCACCGATGCGTTCCAGGTGGACTCTAGGGAAACCAGTCGAAACTCTGTGATATGCTCCGCCACAGGTCTTTTACCTTGTTTCAAGGCTCTTAACGTACAAGTAGTAGAGGAGGTCCTGAAGGGATCCTCATAGAGGGCATCCATGGCTTGACGGAAGGAAGCCCAGGTGTCACTCTGTGAGCGTCCCTCTGTCGTCATGGATACAGAGGATGAAAAGGGGGGGCGTGGTGAGCACGCGTGTGTGCCACCCTCCCTCTGGAGGACGGGGAAGGTATCGTGAGCACCCGCTACAATCAAACATTGGTAAAAAATGGAGGTGGAAACATTATGCTTTGGGGGTGTTTTTCTGCTAAGGGTACAGGACAACTTTGCCACATCAAAGAGACAATGGATGGGGCCCTGTACCATCAAATCTTGGGGGAGAACCTCCTTCCCTCAGCCAGGCCATTGAAAATGGGTCATGGATGGGTATTCCAGCATGGGTATTCCAAAACACATGGCCAAGGCAACGAGTGGCTCAAGAAGAAGCAAATTAAGGTCCTGGGGTGGTCTAGCCAGTCTCCAGACCTTAATCCCAAAGAAAATCTGTGGAGGGAGCTGAAGGTGCAAGTTGAAAAACGTCAGCCTTGAAACCTTAATGACTTGGACAGGATCTGCAAAGAGTAGTGGGACAAAATCCCTCCTGAGATGTGTGCAAACCTGGTGGCCAACTACAAGGAAGGTCTGATATCTGTGATTGTGGTGTTATTCTATGGGTGTTATCCCATAGGTGCCATTCATGGTTTGGCCACTGTTGATCCTGCCAGGCCTAAGGGAGCATGGTTTACTATGTTAATGGTTTGGGTAATTGTTGTGTTAACGCACCTTTTATGTTCAAAGGTTGTGTACAATGACTTTGTTAGGAAATTGGCTGTGGCCTTTTCATCCCCCCTTGGTGTCTGTTTATTTGTGTGATTATTGTGCATGGCATAGCACGGGTGTCGAGGCTACTCCTGTCAGGGGTTATCATATATATGATTCCTGTACAGATGAAAAAAAGCTGTGGAAAGCATTCTATGTGAATTATAATAATGTGTATGGAGTTATAGGTTATCAGCATTCGACTATTATTCCCATAGCACAGTTATGACCCACTGCCATCTCCAGTGAGTCTCCCGACCAGACAACTTGTACAAGGGCCCCAGCTTCACTCATCTGGAGAAGACCCAGAACACCAATGGTGAAATTCTTGTAACAACTCAAATTAGATTTGCATAATTGACAGCTATTGCGTGCATTGCAAACTTGAGTCTTATTGAAACACCTGTCCAATGTTCTGTAAATGATGGCTGTCTGAGGCTTGTGCGCAGCCTTCTGATATAATGCAGGGATAGTGTAAGGACTTACCTCAGACACAGGTCCTCGATGTCCTGCTCCCTGGCTGCTCCCGCGAGGATACTTCCTCTGACGGCTCCCCGGGCTGGCTCCAGACCTTCCTGGGTATCGAGTACGCCTCCTGAACCCGCTACCCGTCCACTGGTTTCATCGCATGGTTGACCACGCGGCAAACCGAGGCAACAGCGTCACCGTGTGGGCATATATAGAAATGTGTGTTCCAGCGGTGATGCGCTCTTATGACCTTGGTTGACCCCAGCTGGAATGAGTCTCATGCAGCTTCATCAATGAAGAATACATATGTACTTTATAAGTACCGTAACCCCTATATGACTGGAGGTTTTCCTATCTTAGTGCCTGAAGTTTTTTGGGTTGCCATAGTTGCTACATGTTCACTCACAATTCACATTTTTTGGAATAAACAAGGGCCTCTCCTTTGATAAAATCCTTTAGAAAAACAGTTTTGTCGGCTTACATATTTCTTTTGCAAATTAGGTGTTACTGACGGGAAAACCCTGCTTTATGCTCAGAAACGTTAAAGATTTTGGTAATTTTATAACAGCAAAATGCTATCCTAAATATTACATTATTTTTTCCTGTAATAAAGTGGCAGTACAGAGGGGTGTCCCTCTTCCCTAGGGACAAGGAGCTGATATACAAAGGGTTAACCCCCCCAACTCATCCGCCTCCTTACCCCATAAGAGAACACCGGATCACACGCCACCAGTTCTTCCTTGTCCATTGTCAGGGAAGGACAGTCAGTCTGGTGGGACACACAGGTTGTGGCCAGGGGGATCCCTCCTCTGATTGCTCCCCGGGTTGTGAGCAGAGCGAGGAAGTAACATCCGCATTGGCAGATGTTACGGAACAGAATGAGCGTTCTCTCTCTTTTCAGCCAGCAAGGGAAGGAGCATTCGCATGGTGGTGGAACGCACACGAAGATCTGATCGCGCTACAGAGCATAAGCGGATCAGATCTTCAGGGCGTGAAATTTGAACACTATAAGCTGTGCAGTCCAGTCTGACAACAGTGAGGCTTAAATAATGAAGAATGACACCAATCTAGTGAAAAAATGTGAAACTAAAGATATTGAATAATTGAGATATACTTCCCAAATAGACACGCACTGCAGCAACCCTCAAAAGCACTCCTCTCAGTGCTCAAATACAGACACAGCAAGAACAGGGGAGCATTTGCATGTAGGGAAAAAAACTAAATACAATAGTGTAATCCTGTTAAAATAATAAAATAATGCTGTGGATGCACTCAGAGATGGAAAACAAGCTGTTCGCATTAACTGTGTATCAGCAGATCTTTATTTCTTCTAAAACAATCTAACATATATAAAAACGCCAATGGTGCAGTATCCTCATGTGCTGTATGGTAAAACAGAATTGAATACATTGTCCGGCTCATCATCTCAGCCCTTACTGGATGTTGGAGTCCAGAGCGCAGGAGTGTAAGAACGCATACAGAGATAGAAACACACTTCACAAATGAGACACAAGCGGAATGTTTGGTTATAGGTATATTAAACAAAGCAAAGCAGACATCTCACCATAAGCAGCAGAGTAGGAAGCATATCATGCATACAGACTGCTGGGGAGTATGAAGGTAGAAAAGTCCAGGTAAGTACCGTATTTGCTCGATTATAAGACGACCCTGATTATAAGACGACCCCCCAAAATCTGAATATTAACTTAGGAAAAAAAGAAAAAGCCTGAATATAAGACGACCCCAAAGGAAAAAAGTTTTACCAGTAAATGTTAATTCATGTAAACTATTTTTTTTAATAAAAGCTATGATTGAGAAAAAGATTTTTTTTGTTTTTATTTCTTGTATTTTCCAACCTGTCCCCCAGTTACGCACATCTGCCCCCAGGCTTGCCACTCCAATATGGCACGACGTCATCCCGCAGCCCCGGCAACACAGCAGGAAGCACCGGTAAGTGTGTGTATGTGGGGGGGGTCTATTTGAGGTCTGATTAGAAGACGAGGGGTATTTTTCAGAGCATTTGCTCTAAAAAAAACCTCGTCTTATAATCGAGGAAATACGGTATTCAAAAGGGTCTGGGACAGGTAGCAAGCAAAAAGGGGAAATCCAGTAGCCAGTCCAGGTCAAACAGGCAACAGGCTGGCAAAAAGGTTAAATCCATAAGGCGGTCCGGGTCAAACAGGGAACCAGGCGTATGAATTCCTCTAAAGATGAAGGAATAGAAGTCCGTTAAAGTTCATCTTTGACGGCCTCAGACAAGCCCCAGCGAAATTGGTCATGAAGGGCTGGCTCATTCCAATTAGACTCCAGAGCCAGGCGTCTGAATTCCGTGACATATTCCTCCACGGGGCGCCGACCTTGTTTAAGGGTACGTAAGGTGGTTGCTGCAGAGGAGACCCCGTAGGGATCTTTGTAGAGAGAGTCTAATGCCTCCTGAAAGGATCGCCAAGAGTCCAATAAACTGTTGTTGCTATGAAGTAGATCATGTGCCCAGAGTTGGGGTTCTCCCGAGAGCAAGGAGATGACTGTGTGCACTTTAATATAGTCCGTAGCATAGGTTTGTGGTCTCAGGCGGAACAGGATCTCACAGGAGGTTATAAACGTACGGTACTTGCTGCGATCCCCAGAGAAACGTTCTGGTAAAGGGACCTGAGGTTCTAAAGCTGAAGCGCCTTCCATAACAGGGGGAACGGCAGTGGGTGGAACAGCAGGAGCTTCGTCAGTAGAAGCGTTTTGTTGCATCTGAAGGTGATGTACCTGTTGTCTCAGATGATGTTGCTCAGTCTGGATCTCCTGCAGCGTGTGTTGAAAATTAGACAACTGTTGGGTAAGGGCAGGAATCGTGTCAGCCAAACCTGCGGGTTCCATATTTAGGCTCAGTTATTATGTCAGGCTGATAGAAGTGAGGTGAGGAACCCAGTATGCAGGCTACCTTCCAGGAGATGAGGGAAGGCTAGTAGACAAGACGAAATCCAAAAACAGTCTGAAGGTCAGGGCGGGAGAGAGCAGCGAAGTCCGTATAAAAAGCCAAAGGTCAGGATCGGAGAGGACAGGAACAGCGAATAACAAAAGCCAAGGGTAAAAACCAGGAATCAGAATAATCGGGAGCGCAAACTAAATAGCTCTGTCAGGAACAATAACTGAGCACTGAGTGAAGCTCAGTGCCAGTTTTTAAATCCTCCACTAAGTGTCTCCCCACCCCCCTGCGTGGTGCCGTTGACGCGGGTTCCCTGGCTACGTCTTGCAGGAAGCTAGAAAAGGAAGGAGAGGGTGTGCGTGCCTAGAGACAGTTGCCAGAGCTGGTTCCTGGAGGACGGTGGTTGCAGCGGTGTGGGAGCTAGTACCCGCTAACGGCCGCGGACCCTGACACCTACTCATGATGATGGTAACACCCTGGACCTTATTTTTTTCTACTACTCCGCTCTCAACCTCCCTCATCTCCTCCCTGTCTCATAACCCTAAACAACTCTTTAGCACTTTCAATTCCCTGCTTCGACCAATCCCTACTACCCCTTCCACTAACCTTAACGCATTCTTCAATAATAAAAATCAAACTCAGATGAGATATCTGCAGTCACCACCCTGCCCTCACCCTCCCTCTGACTATGCGCCCCCTTACCCACTGACCTCTTCTACCCTCACTACATTAACTCATTTCTCTGCTGTCACTGAAGAGGATGTACATGCTCTTCTTCTTTCCTCTTGTCCAACCACATGCCCCCTTGACCCCATCCCTTCCCACCTCACCCAGTCTCTTTCATCTACCCTTGCCCCTACACTAACTCATATCTTCAACCTCTCCCTCACTACTGGATCTGCCCCATCCTCCTTCAAGCATGCTACCATTACTCCTATCTTGAAAAAGTCCTCCCTCGACATGACTGATCTCTCCAATTTCCATCCCATCTCTCTGCTTCCTTTCCCCTCCAAGCTTCTTGAAAGAATTGTTTATATCAAATTCACTAAGTTTCTAGATTCCAACTTCCTGCTTGACCCTCTTTAATCTGGTTATTGCCCTGAGACCACCCTTACTAAAGTTACTAATGATTTACTCACTGCTAAATCCAAGGGCCACTACTTCATACTTCTGCTGCTTTTGACACTGTGGACCACCCTATTCTCCTTCAAATGCTTCATGATCTTGGCCTCCATGACACTGCTCTCTCCTGGCTACTTCCTACCTCTCTGATCGTACCTTCAGCGTCCCTGTCTCCAGTAACACCTCCCTCCCTCTCTCAGTTGGGGGTACCCCAAGCCTCAGTTTTAGGACCCCTTCTGTTCTCTCTTTACACTTCCTTCCTTGGCAAACTGGTCTCATCCTTTGGCTTTCAATACCACCTGTACGCTGATGGTGCTATCATCTCCCCATCTACTCATGCATGCTGTCTTGGTGTTACCCTTGACTTCAACCTTTCGTTCACACACCATATTCATTCTGTCTTTAAAAACTGTCGTCTCCATCTTAAAAACATTGCCCACATCCGTCCCTTCCTAATACAGCATGCCACTAAGGCTCTTGTCCATGCCCTCATTATCTCCCGTCTTGACTACTGTAACTCTGTCTTAGCCAGTCTTCCTCTTAACTGTCTCACCCCTCTACAATCCACCATGAATGCTGCCGCCAGATTTATCTTCCTCTCACATCACTTTACTAATGTCTCCCCTCTGTCAGTCTCTTCACTGGCTGCCTGTGCGCTTCAGGATTCATTTCAAAATCCTCACTCTTACTTTCAAAGCCCTTCACAGCGGTTCCCCTCCCTACATCTCCTCACTCATCTCTAAACATCTAAATCATCTAAACACTCCTAACCGGTCTCTTCGCTCATCCAATGATCTCCTTCTATCCTCTCCTCTGATTTCTTGCTCTCATGAAAACTAGATATTACACAAATAACTCGCTTTTAATGAAGAACAGGAACTTTTTCTTTAAAAGAAAAAGTAAGATTAAATACTTTTTAAAATTCTAGAACTTCTTTGGGTAACTGGATGAAAAAAAATATAACTGTTTTGGAAGAGGGCTTATTTTAATTACTCTACTGCATATTAACAATTATTTAAAATAATGATCTTGTGCTTCTTGTGCATCCCAGCAAAAAAAATCATTTGTATTCTTAATATTTGAACATTTGTAACATTTTAATTGGTGATTTAGGTGATTATTTTTCAATATTTTCAATGCATTGATTTTTGGTTCTATCTACCTCAAATAATGCTATATTGCATGTTAAGGCAAAACCTAGATATTGTTTGTGTCAAACTATTTTAAAGTTACATTTACTTTCAGTTTAATTACATGTGTAATTTATATATTTTAATAACAAGTCACGGCTCTGGCCTCAAACCTCCGAAGCAGCTAATTTCAGACTCCATTGACTTGCATTAGACTGAAGTGTATAAAAGGAGAGATGCTTCACTTGCATTACATTAGTTCACGCATGCAGCCGATGGCATCACTCTGCGTCAGGCTTTATACTGCTGAGTGCTATGGACGCTCGAGGTCTCTGTATGTTACATTGTGGAACATTGTGTCACGTGGAGAGGAAATGTTGAGATCTCCAGCATGTAAAGTTTCCCTGTTTGTGATATTCCTGTGTGTGACTCCGTGTAGATCTGGCTCCCAGAGCTCACCTCCAGCCTGTCATCTGGAGATCAGAAGAAGTCTTGAGGACTACAAATATATTCAAGATGGAGACATTATTATTGGAGGAGTGTTCAGAGTAAATAACTTAATGAATGATTATCGTGAAGATGGAATCATAACTATGATGGCTTGTATGGAGTAAGTAGAAAAACTTTACAATACAGAAATCACAAATGTTTTAGATAAATAAACATGAGAAAGAAACATTTAAATGCATAAAGTGATTTAAGAAAGTACAGGAGAGGAGTTTATTCCAGAAGAGCAGAAATGTAAGAACATATTCTCTGTATAACCTGTAAAGTTCTTTGTAGAAGAGTCCACAGATCCAATAAGTTGGCTTTTATTTTTACTTTTCCTGTGATCATTGTTAGCCTAGGTAGTCCTAGCTTGTTTTGAATGCTGTAAGGGTGTGGAGGGGGTAGAAATGTGCATGTATGTTCACTAGACACATGGTCTACTTACACACCTGGACTTCTATGACTTTTCCTCTTTATTTTAAATGCGTATGAGTTACTCCATGGGGCAGTCATGTTTTTTCTCATATAATGGATGAATGAGACGCATAACAATGTGGGCTTACAGAAAAATACCCGTGGAGGTCCTTGCTTTACTACAATGTAACTGTAAGATGTGTTAATAAAGCGTCAGGCGAGGAAGATCCCCTGGCGGCAGGAATCGTGATTAATTGTAAAGGAGCAAAACATGTATTGTGGAGACCAGCTATGACTGCAGTAGGTAAGATGGCAGGTGACAAGTATGAGAGCTTTAGTTCACTGAAGCTCAACCTCAGGGGAATAGCGGCTGTTGCAGGTGAAAAACCTACCAGCGGCGCTAGTGATCACCTCACTACAATCAGTTTATGTCTAAGCATGAATGGGTTGTTCTTTGCCTTTTGTTTTGAATATCTTTACAGTTTTCTTAACAAAGTATATACATTCCTACAGCTGCAACTGACTAATTTTAAAGAAAGAAATTACATTTGTACTACTTCCACAGGCCTATTCCACATTTCTATAAAAATCTTTTGACCTTTATATTTGCTATTGGGGAGATCAACAGTCATCCGGAAATGTTACCAAATATCACTGTAGGATATCATTTATTTGATTCATGTTCTAATGAAAAAAAGACTGTAAAAAGCATCCTTCAGATTTTATCTGGACCAGGAAAGACCGTCCCTAATTACTCCTGTACTAAACGAGGGACCCTGGCTGGTTTTATTGGGGATGAACTTTCCGACACCACCATACCCATGGCACAAATCCTTGGCATGTATGGGTACGCACAGGTGAGCAGAATATGCACCGTTAGTACAATTGTTTAAATCTCTTCAATAGATGTTAGTTATCTCAAACCCTGCACCCAAAACCATCAGCCCTAGGCTCACTTCTGGTGGGATTTAAGCACCCTTGTGTTTAGCGAGCGTCTATATTATGTGGCATGTGATGGATTCTGTCCGTACATACTGGGCAATTTCTTGTCTCTCTGTTTTTCCAGTCAGTTTTCAGCAGTGATTGTACAAATTCCAGGCTAGAAGCTTCCGGAAGCTCCGGCGTTGTCATAAAACTGCACCTGCGGCTGTTGGGGCCTACTTGGTGCATTAAGTCCCTTTCTTGTAGCAGGGGTATTCATAGAAACGCAAGCCGACTCCACTCCTCTAGTACTGTCAGTAATGGCACAGTATGCCTCAACTTCCTGTCATGTGACAGGATCAGTCAGTAAGAAGCCCCTTTTGTAGTCATAAGAGCTTCACTTATGAGGTGTGTGTATCAACTTCATTGGTTTCCATAGACTAAGCTTCAAGCCCTGAAGAGAAGCAGGAGCACAGCAGTACTTATACATGTTCCCAACACTCCCATCCAGCTAAGATAAATGTATTTGATTTCATAATTCTTGCAGAAATCTCTCTGAATGAAATACGCATTATACAGGGCCAGTCAGGCTCTTGGAGCAGAGGCTCATTTAGACACCAATAAACCGTGCTATGCACTAATGTGGTTTCAAAAGAAAGCTCTGCTTGTCCTGTAATAAATAATGTATATTGTGTTCGCATAAAGTAAACGTGAAAAAGGGAAATTACAATTGAACAAAAGTGCTGTAAAGGATTCACTCATTCACAGTAAAACCATGTAAGACGGTCTTTGTTCATAAGGGTAAAAGTTTTTATTTAACTAAGTCTTCAGTGTTCGAGAGGGTGGTTGTAGCATCTGTTATAATCCATTTGTTTTCGTGTAGATCAGTTATGGCGCAACGCATTCCGTGCTCAGCGACAGACGAGTTTATCCGACATTTTTCCGAACAGTTCAAAATGACCATGTCAGTTATTATATTTTATCCAAGCTGCTGAAACACTTTGGCTGGAACTGGGTCGGTATTTTAACCACCGATGATGAAAGTGGAGACAAGGAAAGCCAAGTACTGACAAAGTATATGAAAGAGGATGGCATTTGTGCTGAATATGTAATAAAAATACATTATTTTCAAAGCATGGATCAAACTTTTGAATACGCTTCCAAAACAATAGAAAGATCAACATCTCAAGTTATCGTATTTTGTGGTTCCTTTTCTGAAGCTTTTATGTTTATTATTAAGCAAACAAAACATTCATTAATCAATAAATATGTAATTCTTGGCACAACGTGGTCTTCAAACACATTTCTGTTTCGGTCTTTCTCTGATGTATTTAACGGCACTCTGACTCTGAAACCGTATTACAGCGACCATGTTCCAAAACTTTCATTCTTCCTTGAGAAATTTCACCCAAAGAGCTACCCAAATGACAAGTTACTGGAAGATTTGTGGGTAACAGCTTATGAATGCTTGTCTCCAGATCCCTATAAAAACCAGTATTATGAAATTCATTTTGGGATGTCACTTCGTAACTGTACTGGGAGAGAACGATTGAAAGACATTGTTAATTTTATCAACAACGGGGATGCTTCTCGAGTGAATAATGCAGTGCTTGCGATGGCCAAAGCCCTACACAATATGTACATATTTCAGGAAAAAAAACCTTATCGAAATAAAATAACTCATTACAAACATCAGGTAAGTCAGGAATCATGAAAAGAGAGTGATTCAGGGGCATTAGCAGTTGAAGTGTTCTTAGTAGACTTGCGCATTCGTCTTCGGGCGAACATGAAAACGAGCACGAAGAGGCCGTTTTTTTGTTCGTTCCGAAGACACGCCGAAGAGAATACAGTGCCGGCAAAACGTAGGAGAATACGAAGACTCACAACTACGAAGAATCGAAGATTCTTTGTAATTTTCTTCGTTTTTGCCGCGCAGCCGCCAAAATTTCAAACAGGAGTGAGCTGATCTCGTCTGTCCAATCAGCTCACTCTTGTGACGTCACGCTAAGGGTCTCGTCCAATGCCTGTGCTGCTGTTTTTTTAATTCTGAAGGCGCCTTTATAAGACCAGAGCTTGCCTGAGAGATCCATTCATTTTTCGCTATGACTGCTTTGGCAACACTGCTGTGCTGCATCTGAGCGTTACAGAGAGAGATTGTTCTGTTCTGTGTGAGACTGGTAAGCCTTTCTCACAGTGTACTTCATCCTCACTTCAGTGCTAGTTAATATAATTAATAATAATAATTTGATTAATTTTTTTTTTTATTTAATTTGTCATCAACTGTAGTGTAAGTGCTGTTGAGTTGACAGTGCACTCAGTGCCTCAGTGGCACTGGGGTGCCCTTGCCCTGGGCTGGCACTAGTGCCTATTGCCTGTCCTGCTTAAATAAATTAAATAGAATTTATAAATGATAATTTAATAGAATCTATAATTTAATAGTTCATTATAATATTATATATATATATATATATTTGTCAGTCATATATATATATATACACTATAGTATACTAGTGTAGAGTGTACTGTAGACATTCATCTACTAGTGTCTAATTTAAAATCAGTAATATTAATTAATATAATTAATAATTGAATTCATTATAAAATTATATATATTTGTCAGTTATAGTTAGTAATAGTATACTAGTGTAGAGTGTACTGTAGACATTCAAGACATCTACTAGTGTCTAATCTAAAATCAGTAATATCAATAATTCTATAATTCTTTCTTATCTTAATAGTTAATTAAATTAGCTATAAATAAAAGTAATAATATTAATTAATTACTACTAGCGTATAGTTCAGCTAATCTTATTAGTACTGGTGCTGCAGCTCTATAGTTTGTGCTTTGTTTTAGCAACAGTAAGAGACCGAGTCAATTTTTCTTAATTAATCTTTCATTTTATTTCATTTGTTTTGCTCACCTCAGTCCATCAGTGAAGTGAACTTGTTGGGCTAGTGAGTGCAGCCGCATAAGTGCTGTGTTTTTTTTTGATCAGCAAGCAGTGACGTTAACTGTTTTGCAAAGATTTTCTCATTTATTTTACATTTTATTTCAATTTTATTAAAAGTACCCTTAGTGTTTTGCTCACCTCAGTCCATCAGTGAAGTGAACTTGTTGGGCTAGTGAGTGCAGCAAGCAGTGAAGCTAACTGTTTTGCTGTGACATTTTATTTTATTTCTAATTCTTTTCAAGAAAAATTGACTGTGACGAGCTGTACTAAGCAAAGCTTCAAGCTACTAGCTGTAGTACTAAAATAATGCTAATCTTCTTTAATCTTAATCTATAATATATTATAAATAATATATAACAATATAAATTCTAATTCATAATCTATAATATAAGTAATTCTAATTCTAAATTCTAATTCATAATCTATATTCTTCTATCTATAATACATAATATATAAGTAAATTATTTCTAATCTATTAATATTATATAACTTAATATTAATTAATAAATCACATACTGAATCTGATTTAACCTCACTTTACCTTAGTGGGTTTGAGAGCGTCTGCCTAGAGGTAGACTTATAGTAAGGAAATATAGCTTTAGGCTAGCATAGTAGTAGGCTAAGCTCTTAGGCCCGTGTAAATTCAAATTAAAAATAAAATACTGCTAGTTATTAAATAGTTAATCTTGAGTTAATAATTTAAATAATTTTAGCACTTTGGCAGATTGCACACAACAGCACAGTGCAGTAGTGCATAGTTTTACTTTTTAAGCAGTAGCACTGAAGAGAACTTCCTCTAATTTTTTTGTCTTTAATTCGTTTTTCCTTTTTTTTATTTTTATTTTTTTATTTATTTTTTTTTATAGTTTTTTAAACACTACACTACACTACACTACACACACAACACAAAATTTGAAATGGATCCTCCTTTTGGGACTAAGGACGGACAAGCTCCATCTACCACCACCACCAGCACCACCACCAGCACCAGTTCTAAGAAGCCTTTGCGTCAGTCTAGTCGGCCAAGTAGGCCAAGCTTTCGCTTATCATTTGGGGAAGCATTGCTTGAAGGATCATCAAGTAAAGGAAAGGCACCAAAAGCAGGCAGTAGTAGTGCGGCTAGGCCCACAAGCTATGGTTTTTTACGGAAAGCCTAAAGCACCAGAAGCACGTTCAAAGTTAAAGGGTAGCACAAGTAGTACCAGTGACTAAACAGAAGTGCCTTTTGCCCCAAGCAGCATCTTCCCCATCCACAAGCAGCATGCAAGGTACCAAGCAGAGCCAAATTAGCAGCAAGACTCAGAGGGGTCCCAAACCAAAGCGATCTCATTCCTTTGTAGGGAAAACCACCACCACCACCCCCACCTCTACCGCCTCTACCACCACTAGTGCTGCGCCTACTGTTCCCACTGGTACCGCCACGCCATGTCCTCCTAGTACCTCTAGCAAGCCACCAAGTCCTTACAAAATTTTTGTAAAGACAGTTAGAGAGAGGGCTACACATAGTGGAACTCCACCTAGCGAGGTAGCAGAGGAGCCTGAGACTGAGAGGCCAAGTGCAGAGTCTATTCTTCCTGCTCGCACTACTACTAGTCACGAGTCTCACAACGATATCAGTCTTAGCTCGAGCCTAGCAGGAATTCTATTCGATCTGGCTAATGAAGAGCTAGACTATGAGCCAGAGGAAGTAGAGGAGATGAGTGGTCAGGAATCAGATTCCTCAGGGAGCAGTGTCCAAATGACTAGTGCACAATTTTCCCCTGAGCCTCCACCTTCTCCGCTACGATCATCACCATCACCACCACCAGCAGCAGCAGCAAAACCTAGCAAATCTAAAGCAATTAGCAGTCCCACTATGGCCAGTACTTTTACCACCAGTCCCACCACCACTAGTTCTGCCTCTGTTCATCCACCCCAAGCAGTAGGAGCAGCACCCAAGGCACACCCCAAGGCTATGCGCGCCCCAATTTGGGAGCACTTTGAAAATGTTGAAGAAGGGCGCTATGGAAAGTGCAAACATTGTGGGAAGCTAATAAGCAGAGGGAAAGTGTCTGGCCATTTTACCAGTGCTAGCATGAAGCATCACCTCAGCACTCAACACAACGCTGTGCTATTGGGGAAAGATGCAGAAGTAAAACTTAGTGCAGGCAGCATAGCTGGTGGCCGTGGAAAAACCCCAACAGCTTCTTCTTCTGAGCCAATAGCAGCAGCAGCAGCAGCAGCTAGTGCTGGCAGCCAGAGACCAAGGCAGGTTGGAGCACTGCATGTCCAGCCCACCCTAGAACAATTTGTGGCATTCCAATCCAAATGCCCAAACAGCAGGCCAATAAAGTAACGCGACTGATTGGTCAGTTCATTGCTGTTGGAGGGGCATCCTTTTCTATGATCGAAGGGGAGCCTTTCAAACAATTGATGGCGGCTGTGGCTCCACAATATACAGTTCCGTCACGTTCCACTTTCAGCAGGAACATTGTCCCCTCATTGTATCGGTCCTGTGTTGCAGCAGTGAAAGAGGAGCTTTCCAAGGCTGCTGGTCAGTCTGTTCATTTCACTACAGATTTGTGGAGTGCACCTAGCGGCCAGCATGCCTTTCTTTCTTTGAAAGCACACTGGTGGGAGCCCGGTGTGTCTAAGGAAGCTGCTGCAGCAGGCTACCAATCTTTCCTTCTCCATGCAGAAGTGATGGATGAAAAGCACACTTTCCAAAATATTCTGCATGCAATGAGGAAAATGTTTAGCCTTTGGGTGGGAGCAGAGGCGAGCACCAATCTTGAAGTTGGTTTTGTGGTAACTGACGGAGGTGCCAATATGGTGAAAGCGCTGCGAGATGGTCATATTGTTGGTGTGCGCTGTGCAGCCCACATCATCCATCTTGTAGTGAAGGCAGCAATGTCAGAAGGAACTAATGTGGCAGCAGTAGTTCTGTCCCGCTGCAGAAAGATCGCTGGGCACTTTCACCATAGTGTTAAGGCTAGCCAACTTTTGAGGGAAGAGCAAGAGAGGTCAGGTCTTCCCGTACACTGCCTACGTCAGGATGTCAGTACACGGTGGAACTCCACGTTAGACATGCTCGAGAGGATTTTGGAGCAGCAGAGGGCAATCCATAATCTTGCCTCAGAGCACAATATTGGGATTACCTCTCCATTGAATAGGGAGGATTGGACAGTGATCGCCCAGCTAGTGGCAGTCCTTAAACCATTCAGGGATGCCACAAAAAATTTAAGCTCAAACACTGCCAGTCTGGCCCAGGTAATCCCAGTGTTCTCCCATCTAGGCAGCAAGATGGATGTGTTCCTTGAAAACCGTGAGGCTGTTCAAGGTGGCACTCTACATCCTGACGTAGCAGCCATAGTCAGGAAGCTGAAGGATCTGCTAAAAGTACACCTTCGCAAACGAATGGAAGAGAGTCCCGAAATGATGCTAGCGTGCCTTTGCGATCCAAGAATTAAGGGAAAGCTAGCTTTGAAATTTAATGTTCTCAGTAGCTACCGGGAGCAATTGGTCAACAAGGTGCGTGACTGGCAGCGTAAAATGGGAATGCTGTCCGAGGAGGGAGAGGTGCAGGAGGAGGAAGAGATGATGTGGCCTGCTACTCCTAGCAGCAGCATCAGCAGCTGTGCCACAAGCAGCACAACACAGCTGAGTGGAGCAGCTGCGTTTTGGGAAGAGGCACTTGGGAGTATAGTTGGACCATCTGACAGAGCTAGCAGCAGAAAGGAGAGTAGTGCTGCTGAAATGGTCAAACTTTACCTCTGTGAAGTTCCTTCTGCGCCTAATGTTGATCCTCTTAGCTACTGGGATGAAAAGAAGAGTGTGTGGCCTGCACTCTCATGGGTTGCGCAGCAGCTACTATCATGTCCGCCAACCATTGTTCAAAGTGAGCGCGTGTTTTCTATGACTGGAAACATACTGAGTCCACAGCGCTCACGCATGGCACCTCATCTGATGGAGCAGATTGCCTTCCTTAAATTCAATCTGCCCAAGTTGGGTTACCCAGCTCTTAGCTTGGAAAGTTATTTTTTTTTCTCTAATGTTTAAGGTAGTTTCTCCCCCTGGTTGCACATGTTTGTGGTGTGGCAACGTCTGCTACCTCCGCCGGTGTAGCCAATTTACGCTAGGGCCTAGTGTCTGAGTTCTGGAAGTCCGCTCCCAAACGCCATGGACTGACAGACTTTCATGCTTTGCCCTGGGGTGAAACAGGTGAGCGGGTCGTCAATTGCCCACTCATTCACCTTTTTCCGTTTCCAACGCTGCTGCTGGTGGTGGTGCCAGCATCTTTTGCCAGTTCGCTTCCTGGCTGAAATCATGCCTCAAATGTCCCTAATGGAGAGGGTAGTTTTTCCCTCTGGTTGCACTTGCTGCAGTGTGGCAATGCCTGCTACCTCCGCCGGTGTAGCCAATTTAAGCTAGGGCCTAGTGTCTGAGTTCTGGAAGTCCGCTCCCAAACGCCAAGGACTGACAGTCTTCGGATGCTTTGCCCTGGGGTGAAACAGGTGAGCGGGTCGTCAATTGCCCACTCATTCACCTTTTCCAATGCTGCTGCTGCTGCTGGTGTTGGTGCCAACGTCTCTTCTCTGCCAGTTCGCTTCCTGGCTAGAATCATGACTGAAATGTCCCTAATGGTAAGGGCAGTTTCTCCCCCCTGGTTGCACTTGCTGCGGTGTGGCAACGCCTGCTACCTCCGCCAATGTAGCCAGCTTACGCTAGGGCCTTGTGTCTGAGTTCTGGAAGTCTGCTCCCAAACGCCAAGGACTGACAGTGTTTGGATGCTTTGCTCTGGGGTGGAACAGGTGAGCGGGTCGCCAATTGCCCACTCATTCGCCTTTCCCAATTCTGCTGCTGCTGCTGGTGGTGCCAGCGTCTCTTCTCTGCCAGTTCGCTTCCTGGCTAGTGTCATGCCTCAAATGTCCCTAATGGTAAGGGCAGTTTCTCCCCCCTGGCTGCGTCTGTTTGCGGTGTGGCAACGCCTGCTACCTCAGCCAATGTAGCCAGCTTACGCTAGGGCCTTGTGTCTGAGCTCTGGAAGTCTGCTGCCAAACCTCTAAGACTGACAGTGTTTGGGTGCTTTGCCCTGGGGTGAAACAGGTGAGTGGGTCGCCAATTGCCCACTCATTCGCCTTTCCCATTTTTCAATGCTGCTGCTGGTGGTGGTGGTGCCAGCATCCCTTCTCTGCCAGTTCGCTTCCTGGCTAGAGTCATGCCCAAAATGTCCCTAGTGGTAAGGGCAGTTTCTCCCCCCTGGCTGCGTCTGTTTGCGGTGTGGCAACGCCTGCTACCTCCGCCGGAGTGGCCAGCTTACGCTAGGGCCTAGTGTCTGAGCTCTGGAAGTCTGCTGCCAAACGTCTAAGACTGACAGTGTTTGGGTGCTTTGCCCTTGGGTGAAACAGGTGAGTGGGTCGCCAATTGCTCACTCATTCGCCTTTCCCATTTTTCAATGCTGCTGCTGGTGGTGGTGGTGGTGCCAGCATCTCTTCTGTGCCAGTTCGCTTCCTGGCTAGAGTCATGCCCAAAATGTCCCTAGTGGTAAGGGCAGTTTCTCCCCCCTGGCTGCGTCTGTTTGCGGTGTGGCAACGCCTGCTACCTCCGCCGGAGTGGCCAGCTTACGCTAGGGCCTTGTGTCTGAGCTCTGGAAGTCCGCTGCCAAACGTCTAGGACTGACAGTGTTTGGGTGCTTTGCCCTGGGGTGAAACAGGTGAGTGGGTCGCCAATTGCCCACTCATTCGCCTTTCCCATTTTTCAATGCTGCTGCTGGTGGTGGTGGTGCCAGCATCTCTTCTCTGCCAGTTCGCTTCCTGGCTAGAGTCATGCCCAAAATGTCCCTAGTGGTAAGGGCAGTCCCCCCCCCCTGGCTGCGTCTGTTTGTGGTGTTCCTGTCTGCCTCTCTCTGCTGTCTCCAGCTCACCTCTGACCCTTTTACTCTGACCCATTCCTTCCAGGGCCTCTCTTTGATTTCACCTGCCCTCCCATTCACCTCTGCTCTGATTGAACCAGTCCTGCTTTCTCTGTTCTGACTCCCCGCAGATCCTCCAAGCCCCTTCTTGCCCTACCTGCTCTGATTCACTTCACCCAGAGTCCCTTCTGCTCTGATCTGACACCCCTTTCTCTGATCCTCTGAATCCCCTCTGTTCTGACCTACCCTTTCCTGCTTCAATTGCTTTGATGCAGATGGACAGATAGAGAGGGTGATAGGAGTAAAAGAGAGAGGAGGCAAGGGAGAGAGTGAACTGGGTGAGGGAGAGAGAAAACAGAGGTAACAGAAAATACTGGGAGATAAAACCTGTGGAATGAGAGAGATTTCTTGTCATGGCGTGTCAATGGCAGGCACATATGTTGAAGGATACATTACAAATTGTCGATTCAGAAAATAAAGAACAGCTGATTATATTTCAGTACTTTTCTATTTTTACTAAAAGTTGCACCATTACATAAGAAATCTGAAAGCCGAGGACCAAACCTCTCATCTATATTTTGATGAAAATGGGGAGCATGTTACCCCACACATAATTCGGAACTGGATTGGATATAAGGATGAAACTGAATCCTTTAAAGTGGTCGGTGTCTTTGATCCGTGGGCTCCGGCTGATCAGCAACTTAACATCAAACCCGGCCTAATAATCTGGAATAACGAAGCTAACCAGGTGAAAAGTTTTTTCTTTGTTTGTTATTAGAATATTCTTCCTAGATAAAGTTATATTTGGACACTGACACAAGTTTGTTATTTTGGTTGTTTACCACAGTAACTCAAGGTTACAGTTAAGTAACGAATAATGCAGTCCTAGCTTTAATTTGAGGGTATTCACATCCAAATTGGACAAAGGGTCTTGGAATTACAGCTTTAATATTGAGCTCCTCCCTTTTTCAAGGGTCCAAAAGTAAATGGACAATTGACTCAAAAGCTGTTTCATGGACAGGTGCGGGCCATTCCTTTATTATTTTTTCATCAATTAAGCAGGTAAAAGTCTGGAGTTGATTCAAGGAAGGACATTCTCATTTGGAAGCTGGTCAAACATCAGAGAGCTAGCAGGGACATTATGAGTGGTGAGCAGGGCCGGCCCGACAATGGAGCTGAGTGGGGCAACTGCTTCAGGCGGCACTTTTGAAGGGGCTGCACTTTACCGCCCCGCGCTTTTTTTATTTTTAAAGCGGAAGAGAGAGGGGTGCCGAGTGGTCAAGTTGTCAGTACCCGCTCGGCGCCCCTCTCTCTCTCCTCTGCGGCGAGTCTCCCTGTTCGGTCTCGGTGCCAGCTTGTAATGATAAGCGCCGGAAGATGACGCCATTTCCGCCGCTCAGCTTTACAAGCCAGCACCGAGACCGAACAGGGAGATTTGCCGCAGGGCTGCTGAAAGGTAAGTACAGGGGGGGGAGGAAGGGTAGATAATGGGGGTGGCAGGGACGGAGGGAGAGGAAGGGTAGATAATGGGGGGGGGTTTAAACTTCGCCCCAGGCAGCATTTTGTCTTGGGCTGGCAGATTGGTATGTTCTAAGGAAAAAAGAACACACTGGTGAGCTCTGTGACTTCCATGAAAGACAACAGTGGTGGATGACCACAGGATTCTTTCCACAACATCCAGAAAAGTGAAGAACACTCTCCAGGAGGTAGACATATCTTTATCCAAGTCTTACCATGAAGACAAGACTTCAAAAGAGCAAATACAGAGGGTTCATGACAAGGTCCAAACTATTCATAAACCCCAAGAAAAGAGAGAAAACATTAGACTAAAAAATAAAACCAGCCCGGTTCTGGAACAGCATTGTTTGAACAGAAAAAATAAATGAAGATCAACCTGTACCAGAAGGGTGGGAAGAAACATATACATAAGAAGCTTGAAACGGCTCATGATCCAAAGCAGACCACATCTTCTGTAAAACATGAGGCAGTGTGGTGGCATGGGCATGCATAGCTTCCAATGGCACTGGTGTTTATGGATGATGTGACAGAAGACAGAAGCATTCTGAAGTGTATCGTGATATATCGTCCGCTTAGATTCAGCCATGTGATGTCGATTGGACGGGGCTTTGCTTTAAAGAAGGACAATGGCCCAAAACATGTTGCAAAAGCAATGCAGGAGTTTTTTAAGGCAAAGAAGTGGAATATTCTTTAATGGCCGAATCAATCACCTGATCTCATCTCGATCGAGCATGCATTTCACTTGTTGGAAACAAAACGTCAGAAATACCCACAAACAAACATCTGAAGACAATGCCAGTAAAGCCCTTTGTGAAGTATCACAAAAGAGCAAATATTAAATCTTAAAAATAAACATTTTATTAATGATTGTGTTGATTTGTCCAATTATATTTGAGCCCCTGAAATAAGAGGACTGTGTATGAAAATTACTGCAATTCCTAAATGTTTCATATGATATTTTTGTTAAACCCCTTGGATTAAAGTTGAAAGTCTGCACTTCAATTAGATCTCGAATGTTTCATTACAAATCTGATGCGGTGGTGTACCGAGCCAAAATAATACAAATAGTGTCAGTAATATTTTCAGACCTAACTGTATATAAAACATGAATTTACACAAGTGAGTAAAAACAGTGTTATTGTTACAGAGCTACCTTACAACCGATATGAGATTACAGATATTACGGATAGTGTAACTTGGTACAATGCCATTTAAAGTAAAGACTGAGCTCTAGGAGCTTTACAAAAAATCAGCATTTAAAAAAATATATATGTTTCTTATTTAGATTCCAAAATCTCAGTGCTCAGAAAATTGTTTGCCGGGTTACAGAAAAGCCCCGGGGTCTGGGATCCATTCCTGCTGCTACGACTGCGTCCTGTGCTCAGAGGGAGAAATCTCCAGTATGACCGGTATATCCTACCTGATACTCTGATATTCTTACCAAAAATAATGTTTAAGTCTGACTGGTTCATTAATAGAGAGGAAGCACCGGAATTGACTGTGTGAACAAATCGACATTTTTTTTAATAAAGCTATGATTGAGAAAAATATTTAGTTATTTCCTTTTTTTTCAACCTGCCCCCCCAGTTATGCACATCTGCCCCCTGGCTTGCCACTCTGCCCCAGAAATGCCTTATACCCCCTATATGCCACTGTGCCCCATGATATGCCTTTTAACCCTCTAAATGCCACTGTGCCCTATGATATGCCTTTTGACCCCCTATGTGCCACTCTGCCTCCAGAATTGCCTTATACCCCTATATGCCACTCTGGCATTTAGGGGGTTAAAAGGCATATTATGGGGCAGAGTGGCATATAGGGAGTTATAAGGCATTTCAGGAGGCAGAGTGGCGTATAGAGGGTTAAAAGGCATTTCAGAAATGCCTTATGCCCCCCATTTAACTCTCCCTCCCCCTCCCTCCACCAAACTTACCGGAGAGTCCCCGGTGCTTAGTCCGGGCAGCGTGTAGAGCTCTACTCGATTTGCGTAACGCTCTACACGCTGCCCGGACTAAGCACCGGGCAGCTTGTAGAGCTCTACACGATTCGCGTAGACAACTTCCGCTGCAGCCGGGAGGAGGTGCGGTTAGCAGCGGGGGTTGTCTGCGTCCATCGCGCAGACCTTCCCCGGCTGTCAGAGATCACGGGGAACTCTGATCTCTGACAGCTGCAGAAGGTCTGCACGATGGACACTGACAACCCCCGCTGCTGGACGCACCTCCTCCCAGCTGCAGCGGAAGTTGTCTACGCGAATCGAGTAGAGCTCTACACGCTGCCCCGACTAAGCACCGGGGACTCAGAAGTACCGGTAAGTTTGGGGGGGGGCAGGAGGATCCAGGTCCCCTGCATCGCTGCGGGGGATCTGGATCTTAGCCTCATAGTCAGACCTAGTTGAGGTCTGATTATAAGACGACCCCGATTATAAGACGAGGGGTATTTTTCAGAGCATTTGCTGTGGAAAAAAACTTGTCTTATAATCTAGCAAATACGGTAAATCTTTTTCATGAAATAAAAAATTGTGTGTGTTTTTTTTTTTTTACAGATAGTGAGGCCTGCACAAAATGCCCAGATAATGAATGGTCCAATGAGAAGAAGGATCTGTGTGTTCCCAAATTGGAAGATTTTTTGTCCTATGATGATGGAGTTGCTATAGCATTTACATCACTCTCAATGTTATTTTGTCTTCTAACTGTTACAGTATCAGGGATTTTTCTTTCCTATAAAAATACTCCAGTTGTAAAAGCCAATAATTGGAGCCTCAGCATGATCCTCCTGGTCTCCATCATGACGAGCTTCCTTTGTGTCTTTCTGTTCCTTGGTCGTCCTACGGATATAACCTGCATTCTACGCCAAACTGTCTTTGGAGTTGCCTTCTCATTAGCCGTGTCTTCTGTGCTGGCCAAGACTATCATGATTTATGTCGCTTTTAAAGCCACCAAACCTGGCAGTGTCTGGAGAAAATGTCTTGGAATCAAACTGTCTGCTTCTGTTGTCTTGTTTGGCTCATCTGTCCAAGTTATAATTATGATTTTTTGGTTGTCCATTTCGCCCCCATTTCAGGAGCTGGACATGCACTCTTATCAGGGAAAGATCATCGTTCAGTGTAATGAGGGCTCGGTTATCGCCTTCTACTGTGTCCTGGGTTATATGGGGCTTCTGGCAGCTGTTAGTTTTATTATAGCTTTTTTAGCCAGGACATTACCAGACAGTTTTAATGAGGCCAAGTACATCACCTTCAGCATGCTGGTGTTCTGCAGCGTTTGGATTGCGATGATCCCGGCCTATCTGAGCACCAAAGGGAAGAACATGGTGGCCGTAGAGATTTTTGCCATAGTGGCTTCAAGTGCTGGACTTCTAGGATGTATATTTTTTGCAAAATGTTATATAATTATATTTAGACCAGAAATTAACTCAAAAACACAATTATTTCAAAGCAGAAATAACAATCCGTAGATATAATAAAGGTCAATACAGTTGGGGAATTAAATGTCTTAATGCTCCACGGACGTACTATGACATCGTAAGTGAAATATCTTATATCAATATGTGTACTGGCAAGTCTGCTTTACTGATTTCATGTTGACTGATCATGTGTAGCGACACTCAGCATAAATTGTTGAGACCTCAGACGGTCCATGTAGACTCTGCTGGGATCTCTAATGACTGCCCTCTGCTGGCTAATCACAGGAACGACTATAGAAAATATTGCTGACTTTATAAGCGCCTGGGTACCATCACAGGCATTATGGAATTATGCAGAAAACCCTAAAACATTATTTTATGTTTGTAAATAAACTAATTCTTCAATTATTTGGAGAGCCAATGAAATTGGCAGAAAAGTACAGAGATCCCATAAAATGATTGCATATGAGCGTCAGCAAGTGTTTTTCTCCTATTCTTGTGTGACGTCGCACATCGTAATAAAGAAGGTGGACAAGGCCTTTTTAATATAATAGCTCACGACTATGAATAATTACTAACGTTTTATTCGAGGAAAATAATGTTACTCTGACCACCCAACTGTAAAAAAAATCGGATCATGTATCAGCTCATTCTTAATGTAGTAAATATTAGAGGCTGGGAACTAATTTTGAAATAAAAAATGAAGGAATTATATGATGGCTCTGACGGTGTATTGTTAGTTTTTATTCATATAACGCAGGACATTAGATGGCTAATATATGTCTGGGTTATTTATTGAGTAGCTGTACATTAGATGTAATGAAAGGATGTTTTACTTTACTGAGGAGGTGGTAGATAATTGGAATAATCTCCCAGTAGATGAGGTAGAGGCTAATACGGTGAGGGAATTTAACCCCTCAGGCTGTTTTTATTTTTTTTGCACCCTTTTGTACGTGACAGCTAACAAACTCATTCACTATTTATACACAGACACTAATTGCAATTTAAAAAGCCACAGGTGTGAGAAATTAACCTTTAATTGCCAAATTAACCTGCGTGTGTCCTAACCTAATCTCTACGCACTGCATATACAAACACACACAGAAAAAACTAAATAATAAACGGAAACCATTACACTAAAACACATTTTGCAAAAAAGCACAAAAAATAAAATTGTCTATTTCTAACGCTAGTTGGAGGTTCACCAACTGGAAGCCCCTCAGCTATTCTCAGGAATCCCCTTTAGTGTTTCTCCACTCGGCCTTCTTTGAGGAAAATTATGTTTACAATTCAGCAGCTTGCAGGCGCCCGTACTAGATTCAAATTGCTTTTAAGTTGGCAGGGATGGGCCAGTCAAATTCAAGATTGGAAAAGTCCATATCTGGATGGATGGATAGATGGATGGATCAAATTATAGACATATTACATTAAAGAGGAAAAATCAACTCACAAGCATTACTACTTGATCCCCTCAAAAACCAATAGTCCCACTAACAGACTTGTGCATTTTTAACAAAATTTGCAGATTTCGTCAATTTGTAGAAATTAATTTAGCCAGAACTCGGACATTGGTTTACTTTTAGCCCCCCATCTCAAAGTCAGTGGCGACTCTAGTAACAATATATAGGGGGGGCACATAAGATACAACAGTCAAAACTGAGGGGGCACTAATATTTTCCACTGGAAAAAATGTGTGTTATCTGGGTGCTGGCCAGGTTCTATATGGGCAGTGTGGACGCCAGGGCTGATGTGTTTTTACGTGAATTCCAATTGATCTGTACCAGCAAAGCTGGGTTTGTGTGTTATTCTGTAGAAGCTGTGTGTCCATACATTATTTATGTATACCTGCAAATACAGGGTTTCTGTGTCATATTCAGTTGATTAATACCTGCAATGCTGTTTCCATGTATTTATTTGATCTATACCTGCAATGCTACGTTTCATATATTATTATTATATACCTGCAAATACAGGATTTGTATGTCTGATTCTGTTTACTTGATATATATCTTCAGTGCTGAGATCACAAGTGAATTTCAATTGATCTATACATGCAAAGCTGGGTTTGTGTGTTAATGTGTTGATCTATACCTGCTATCAGCAGCAGGGTCTAATATTTATATACCGTATTTGCTCGATTATAAGACGACCCAGATTATAAAACGACCCCCCAAAAATATGAATATTAATTAAGGAAAAAGAAAAAGCCTGAATATCAGATGACCCTATAGGAAAAACGTTTTACCTGTAAATGTTAATTCATGTAAACTATGTAAACTATTTCTTTTAAATAAAAACTATGATTGAGAAAAATATTTTGTTTTTATTTCCTTTTATTTTCCAACAAGTGGCATATAGGGAGGTATAAGGCATTTCAGGAGGCAGACTGGCGTATAGAGGGTTAAAAGGCATTTCTGGAGGCAGAGTGGCATTAAGGGGGTTAAAAGGCAATTCATAGAGCACTCTGCCTACAGAAATGCCTTATGCCCCCCATTTACCCCCCCCCCAAACTTACCGGTGCTTCTGATTCCCCGGTGTGTAGTTGGGACAGCCTGTAGACATCTACGCGATTCGTGCAGACACCCCCCGCTGCTAACTGCACCTCCTTCCGTCTGCAGCGTCTACACGCTGCCCCGGGAGTCCGAAGCACCGGTAAGTTTGGGGGGCATTAGACAGGAGGATCCAGATCCCCTCTGTTGGTTTTACATTGAGAAGCATAATAACTTATTAAGCTACCCAATGTATGTAACCAACAGAGGGCAGCATTGTGTCCGAAGTTATAATAAGTTATTTTGTTGGTCGCTGACACAGCGGGGATACCACTAGGACCCTGCTGCAAAAGTTAAAAGTCTGTGCCAGCGACCAACAAAGTTGCTGGTACGGACATTAGACTTAGCATAATAAAATAACTTATAACTTCGGACACAATGCTGCCCTCTGTTGGTACGATACATTGAGTAGCTTAATAAGTTATTATGCTACTCAATGTAAAACCAACAGAGGGCAGCATTCTGTCCGATGATATATTAGCCATCTGTGGCAGCGTGTTCATTTTCATTTATTAATTATTTAAATAAAATATATTCCCATGATCCACTCGTCTCCCCGCTGCAACAGTTAAATGTCTGCACTCGCGGACATTAATTCTGTCAAACTTGCAAACTCTTTTTTTCTATTTATTTTGGGTTGGTTTTTTTATTAAACCATTACAAGAAAGGATCACGGGAATATATTTTATTTGAATAAATGCAAACGAGCACACTAGCATATATGGCTAATATATGTTAGGACAGAATGCTGCCCTCTGTTGGTTTTACATTAAGTAGCATAATAACTTTGGATTTCAAGCATATGGAACAATGCTTCTTAATGTAAAACCAACAGAGGGCAGCATTCTGTCCAAAGATATATTAGCCATATGTGGCAGTGTGATCATTTGCATTTATTCCCATGATCCTTTCGTCTAACAGAAAAAAAACCCAAATAAATAGAAAAAAAAGAGTTTGCAAGTTAGACAGAATTAATGTCCACGAGTGCGGACATTTAACTGTTGCAGCGGGGAGTCCAGCAGATCATGTGAATATATTTTATTTAAATAATTAATAAATGGAAATGAACACACTACCACATATGGCAAATATATCTTCGGACAGAATGCTGCCCTCTGTTGGTTTTACATTGAGTAGCATAATGTTCTGCCCGAGAATATATTAGCTATATATGGTAGTGTGCTCATTGGTCGCCAGCAGGAGGCCCCCTGCTGGCGACCAATAGAGTTGCTGATACACACATTTAAACTACTGGCGCCAGAGCTGCTGCGGTACGTGTTAACCCCGTATTAACCCCTTAACCCCGTATTAACCCCTTAAAAAAACGAAGAAAAAACGAATATTCGCCCAAAGATAAGACAGTAATGGGCGAATATTCGCGGAATACGAAGATTTTTTTTTGACCAAGACGAGCACAAAGACGAAGAGCCCCCTGGTGCCTAAGTCTAGTTATAGTCTCAGTGAAAGAGTTAAAAAATGAGGAAAAAAGAAGATAGAAGGAAAAAGATTTAGAGAGAAAGATGGAAGAAAAAAATAATGAAACATGGAGGCAACAAGAGCATAAAGGACCTTACATATATTTCACAATGTCAAAATCATTATGTACCTCAGATGGCACCCAGGAGGTGCTTTCTGAATCTCAGATAATCCGACTGCCGTTCTAATGAAGAACACACAGGAAATCATTGCAAACCCATTAGAGATAGCTGGTGAAAGATGCTCGTCCATCGGAACGTCTCCTGACTTCCTCAGTGCAGGTGATCAGCAGCAGCTCTGTAGGATCGGGTATTTATCTGTGTTCAGCTGACTCTACGTTACACCAGGCAGCTGAGACTCATATAAATACTCAAAGTTTTATATTAGTACATTGGGATTTATTCTCTATGTAAGTCTCAGAGCAAAGCAAACATCATTCACAAAGGACCTAACTCACAAAAACCTTTGCTATCTTGGAATTGTAGTTTTGTTTAATTTTAACACCAATAACTTTTCACACTTTCAATGTCCTACTGAACCAGCGATACATATGGAGAATATATACTGATGTGGGGACATAAAGAAGAATTAAGGGGTATACATAGGTGTTATCCAAGTTTTGATGTGGGGCCATAGGTGGCCAGCTGGTTGTGTGGTGCAGTGCGTTTCATCTATTTATATAGCCATGGTGTAATCATCTTCAGTAAAACAGCAAAGAGGGTGGCTATGCTAGTGAAACCATGTTCAACCAGGATTAGGTGGTTCTGTCATTGCAGACAGATATAAGTGGAGAAACACGCAGAACAATAACGGACGAGTTGCAACATGAAAGGGTGCAGAAGAACGTGCAAAAACAAGGGAGGCATAGAGGCAAAGGGCTAGTGACACAGCCCAGCATAGGTGAATGAATGAGGGATAAATCACACCTGATGGTCATGAGATCTTCAGCTACCACTGAATCAAGTCACCTAATTAAGGGAAAGTTCTAGTACTAATCCTATCTAGTAACAGAAAAAACTGTACGCCTTTGTTAAAGCACAATGACATTCAAGAATGAGCTCACTAAGGCAAGAGTACAAAAAAAGAGCAGCTGACAAGACAGATAAATAATACATTTTGAAGCTTTGCAGCCCCTCTTTGACCCTAAATCCTTTTGTCACTCTTTTCTCCTCCGATGCCCCTCTTTTATAGGGGTTTTGAAAAGGCTCCACAGCCCTAAAATGACAATAATGTGTATGGAGACAGCAGGAAATGGAAAATGTAGAAAGTGTTATCAAAAATGTGTTATCAATAACAATATATACAATATGCCCTCATTAAAGGTTTGTAAATAGACTCTATCCACTAAAAAGGACTTTGTTATATCTTCATCAGCTTTGACTCGGGTTGCAGAATCCCTCAAGGATGAGACCCCAAAGGAGGGATTTAGATGATCCCACCATGAACACTTGATCCTCAACTTAGTCAAGTCCCGATGTTTCCTCTCATACTGGGACTTCTGTGGCTCCGTAGGCATGATCCTGTCATCAAGTCCCCGATGTTTCCTCTTATCCTGGGACTCCCGTGGCTCCACAGGCATGATCCTGTCCTCAAAAGGTCAGTTTCCATTCTCCCTTCTGTCACTGAAATTGCTTCACAGGAGCTTGATCATCCCTCCTCCAAGAGCCCCCAAGTCCCCTCCTTCCGAATCACCTCAGCTCTCTACTCCGTACTTACTTTGACCCAAAAGAGGGTGCTCTGGGACTGCCAGGAGAGCCGAGATCGGCCAGTGCGGTTATCGTACGCATGCCGGCTATCTTGCGGTCCGTCCCGGGGAAACTTTGAACTCTTGTCGCTCGGGGTCCCTTCGGCCGATTGTGTCACTTTTTGGACAGGATAGCCTCAGGTGGCTGCCGGTTGAGGCATAAAGGGCTCTAAGTGAGATGCTCTGGTTTTGGGTTTGTGGTATGTTAGGTAGAATCAGAGGAGGGGCAGTGGGAGCTTTTATAAGACCGGTTTTGCAGGCTTTAGGTCCCTTTTGATATCTCAGCTTCCCACCTTTCCCTATCTGTATGTACGTTTTCTTTTCAGCTGGTTGTCGGTGGTCAACCAGCTAAGGCTGCACCAGCCCATATGGGGGGGCTTGGTGCTGGGGAGTAAAATCGTTGGTGGCGTCTATGGGATTACCCTTGTCTGACACTGCTTTGCAGGTACGTCGGCATGTGAGAATAACAGTAGAAGGGGATTTGAGCCCTGAGCAGAGCTAATAGAAAATGATCATATGTGCTAAAGGTTTATGTGCTCTTCACTATTTGGTTTTATGCTATTACAATATGCTTCACGGTCATCTAAAGGTTAACCCCACTTTTGCCTTCATATGTTTTCTACAAAGCATTAGGAGGATGCCAGACTCGGTTCTCCCACTGTCATGTATAATTTGCAAAAAGAAGTCTGGGATAAATTAAATGCAAAAAACAAAAATTATAAGCAGTTTGATGCTACAGGGGTTTTTATGCAAAGTTATTAGTAATGCTGTCAATGATTTTGTTTGTTATGTAATCAGCCGTGTCATAGCATAGTAATATGTGATATCATACGAAAAAGTATCATAACCAGGAGCCCCTCTGCAGTATTGCCAGCACCCTGACGTAGAGTGAACATCATCGGGGATCCTGCCATTATCCGGGGAGTGTATCCTCTGTCTGCTGCCCACTGCTATGGAGCAGGGAAAGGTCCTGTCACCCGGTCAGAGCTGTCTGTATGCGGCCGGATGGTAAACGCTCCCCTGAGGCAGAGTAAGAATAAGCAGGACTGGTTGGCCAGAAACACCCTACCTTCCCTTTCCCTGTCCTGCAAATTCAAATCACCTTCCACAACAAAAATCTCTGGTTTAGATCACTTTATAAGCTTGTTTAACAATAACATGCCTGGCGCATCATGGTGTTAGTTAACTGACTATTTTTGCGTGACATTCCTGGGCCATCATTGGCCTTTAATAGGTTAAACTTAAATTGCATATTGTGTTTTATTTCAATTATTAGAAAAAATAATCAGTTAACCAATCGTTAGTTGCAACCCTGCTGAAAACATAAAAAAAATCTTAACTCAATGGTGCAATTATCTCCTCCTCCCCTCACTGTAAGGTGTCACCCTTACTTTAAACCTCTCGTTTAACCTCCATATTCAGCCTGTCAGAATAAACCACACTCTCAATCTTAAAAACATTGCTTACATTAGTCCCTGCCTAACACAAAATGCCACCAAGGCTCTTGTCCATGCCTTCATTATCTCCCGCCTTAACTATTGTAACTCTGTCTTAGCTGGTCTCCATCTTACCCAACTCACCATGAATCCTGCTGCCAGACTTATCTTCATCTCCCATTCACCTCTCCTCTCTGATGGTCTCTTCACTGGCTGCCTGTACACTTCAGGATTCATTTCAAGATCCTGACTCTTACTTTCCAAGCCCTTCACAGCGGTTCCCAAGCCTACATCTCCTCACTCATCTCTAAATACACTACTAATCAGTCTCTCTTCACTCATCTCTAAATACCCTCCGGTTAGGAGCGGAGAGCTTATCTATAAATACCATCCTAACCGGTCTCTCCGCTCATCCAATGATCTCCTTTTGTCCTCTGATTGATAGATCTCATGCATGCTTGCAAGATTACTCAAGAGCTGCTCCTATCCTCTGGAATGCCCTCCAATTCTTGAAATATGGGACCTCTACTGAGTCTCAAATGAGGTGTGGAACCCAGCAAACTGATCAGTCAAAATTTCATGCTTTAGAACTGTAATATGCATGTTCCAATTTTAAACCTATAGTGCCTAAAATACATGCCCAAATCCTGCACACAGGGGTGTTTCTGAATACAAATCAGTAATTTCACATACCCAGGGAAATGTACTGACAGACTGTGTTTGGATAGAATGCGTTTGTTAAAAATCAAATTTCACTGCAATGTTTAGGAAAGACTGGCGCTAAAATAGTTACATAAAAAGACTTAAAATGCCCCTAGTAAAATGGCAAGAAAATGCCACACCATTACACAACCACCACCCTGAACTGATGACACAAAGCAGGATGGGTCCATGCTTTTATGTTGTTCACAACAAAATACCAATTGAGCATTGTTTAAAAGCGACAGCCTACTTGAGTATTGTGGCTGGTGGCTGACCATCACACCTGGGAACTTTTGGGCTCCGGCTATCCGGAGCCTTCCCTTGCTGAATGCGGGCCAGGGCTGCCCACTGACGTCGGTGAGAATGCCCCCATTTACAGGGCAAAGGGTCAGGGAGCAGGGCATGTCAAGACCCACCTCCTGCGACCCGGAGGATTCAGCTCTTGACCCGAAGAACCGGTGCTACACCCGGGGTTAAAGACGCCTGTAACCTTACACCAGGGCTCGACAAATCCCAGGCGCCAGGTCGCCATGGCGACTGATAATTTTATCCTGGCGCCTAGGTGTTTGTGAGCCAAACCTATAATTGGGTTTAGGATCCAGATCCCCCGCGGCGTTGCAGGGGACTTGGATCCTCCTTTCCGGCAGCAGCGGGCGTCTGTGCAATGCAGACAACCCCGCTGCTGCCAGCGGCTCCGCCCACCCTCCTCACTGAACGGGGCTGGTACTTCCCACGAAGGTCACTGAGTCACGCTGGCCAGCTGACTCAATTCTATTTCGGATCAACGGGGACAGCTTATTAAAATGCTGCCCCTGTCGATTCGAAATAGAAGTGAGACAGCCGGTGCCGCTCAATAACTTTCGCGGGCGGCACCAGCACTGCTCAGTGACCTTTGTGGGCGGTGCCAGCCCCGTTCAGTGAGGAGGGTGGAGCCGACGGCAGCAGCAGCAGCGGGAATCCAACAGAGTGCACATCGGGGTCAGGTCAGTGGAAGTAACTGGGGGCATGCTTGGCAGTGGGAGGCTGGGACAAAGAGGGCTATGGGAGACTGGGGGCAAAGGCAAACTGTCCCCAGTTTCCTATAGACAGCTTTGTTACTAAATAGCTTTCCATAATCTCATGTTTAGTGACAGATGCCTATGGGAGACTGGGGGCAAAGGCAAACTCTGTCCCCAATTTCCTATAGGCATCTTTGTCACTAAACATGGGACTATGGGAAGCTATTTAGTTACAAAGATGCCTATGGGAAACTGGGGACATAGTTAATTAATAGTAATTAAAAGTATGCACTGGTGCTTTTTAATGTGGGCAAAGTGCTGGGGCAAAGTGTGAGTGCTGGGGCAAAGTTCTGGGGTAAAGTGAGGGCTAGGGTAAAGTGTGAGACTGTGAGTGCTGGGCAAAGTGTGGGTGCAGGGCAAAGTGCTGGGGCAAAGTGTGAGTGTAGGGCAAAAAAAAGTCCTGGCTCCTAACTTTTTTAGCTGGCTCCTAGATTTAAAAAAAAATTGTCAAGCCCTGCCTTACACGTTAACCCTCTCCCTCACGTATTCCTTTAGCTCTCCTTTCCTGGTCTCTCTCCTGCAATCTCCCTGACGGCGGCACTTTTACCCCAACTCACTGAGTGTCAGCTCGTTTACGCAGGACCCTGCTTACCCGCGGCTTCCAATAGTTATGTTATATACTACCTGTCCTGTATATCCATTGTACAGCGTGGCGGAACATGATGGCGCTATACAAAACGATAAATAATAATCGTAATAAAATAGGAGAACGCGGCAGATGCCAGAACTGGACAACCCAAAGACAACATCCCATAACTACAGCCATACTCTATATACATTTTATTTATATGCTCACATATTACCCTATAAATGCATTCAGGAATATTATAGAATTTATATATTATCAGTTATAATACGAGGCCCTGATAGCCTCAAAAGCTTGCAATCCATTATACGTCAGCCAATAAAGGTATTATCTATACCAAATTTACTTTGCATACAAATATATACTTATACACAGTATAGATTCATATTTCTGAGACATTTATTTATTAATATAGTATTATAATATAGAATTATATCAGAATATATATATATCCAATATATAGAGCTATATACATTACAGATTTGCATACTGATAAATAGAGTTATATACATTCGCCATTTATATTCCTGGAACATACAGTTATATACATTATGTATTTAGATTCTGATATATAGAGTTATATACGTTAGTTTATATACTGATATAGAGTTATATACATTGGAGATTTATATACTGATATATAGAGTTATATACTGATAAAGCTCACGCACTTCATGACATTCTCCATCCCCAGGTGGTAATTGTTGTTGCCCTGACTGCCCTCCCCCATACAGATAACTTGGGAGAGTTTTAAACATCTGGGGCCCTAAACAGCATTTCCCTGAAGTAAAATCTCAGACCACTCACAGCTGTGTATAATGTATGCAGCTCCCAGCATTTTCTCACTCACTTTTACTGCTGCTTCTGCTGATGGGCCCCTCAGCCACTGCCAGGACTCAAAATGGAGGAGCTGCAAGCAGGTCATGTGATCAGCTGCACCAATCAGGTGACAGTGAGGTTTTGACTGGGTGTTGAGAGAGGATGTGGGGCAGAGTATGTGAGGAAAGCAGGAAGGCTCCAGTCTGACAGAGCTCAGGACTAGGCCCAAGGTGACTCCTGATTAGATTTGTGTGCTCTCCCTGTGAGAGAGACTGTGTTGGGGAGGCTGGATCATCTTCATTAGCAGATAGGAGCTGGTAAGGCCGCTGCAGCTTCACAGTCCTCCCCACCCCTGAGTATCCTGGGTCTGCAGAGTGAGTGCTGTGTCCTGTGAATGCTGAGCTCTGCTGGAGGGAAGGCTCCTCATGTCTACTGAGAAGGAAGCTGCTGGTGAGTCTGACAGAGAGGGGCTGGTAGGCGGCCATTACCCATACACCACCTGTGCTGCAGGCAGGGGCCCCGTGAGGTACCTGTGTACTGCTTCACTGACAAAGGCACAGGGCTGCCTAAACTTGCCTAAAAGGGCGCTACCAAGTGCAGCACCGCTCTCCAGAAACTGTGGGGGGGTTGTTTAGAAGGGGTATTGCGGGGGTTGGGTAGTCAGATATGATATTCCTGTTACTGCTGCTGATATTAATACTTGTGGGTATCTGATCCCCATCCTCTGTATCTGACGTTAACACTGGTTGGGAGTATAACCCGAATCTGAGTTCAAGAGATGCAGGTTAAAGTAGTTTTTTTTTATGAGCATTTTATGTATTCTTTAAACAAACTGAAACCGGTAAATGATTTACTCCTCTGTGTCGTTATGATTCTTGTAGCTACCATAAAATAACAATTTGTTTGGACATGATCCAGAATCTCACCATTTCTTGTAGTTTTTGTCGGACATCCCTATTTTGCTGAAACCTTCTCAAAGTTGAGGGCCCAGCCACCACCAACTTGGGTAACGGCCCTTAGCCATTTAAAGCTGCTGTTCTACATAGATTTGTTTCCAACGTTCCCAGATTCGTATATTAGTACATAATATAGAATGCATCTTAACCCCTTAGTGACAAGAGTTTTTTTTATTCTTTGTACCCTTCGTAACAATGGCTGTTATAACATTTTGGTGGTGTTGCTGCTGATGCGCAGCAACACCACCTTAGCTACTGCCCTCCACTTCCACTCTGGCATAAAAGCACCGGCGGAAGTGAAGGGCAGCAGTGGAGGTTGTCTTTCACAAGTTAGATCCATTTCACCATCAAAGTGGTTTTGTGTTAACTTCTTGTTTTAGATAAATAATAATTCCCCTTACCTGGTTGTCCTTGTTCTATCATATAAATGAATGTGACCCTCTGGAGCTCACTCAGAGAAGTTACCCACAATGTTTCTAAATGCAGACTTATTTGAAACACCCAATTTGCAATTACGTAGTTGTATGCAAATTCTCCATGTTTATCGTATAATGCGCGGTCCAAGTGTGATTATCCTTTTTACATAGCGATGCAACTATTAAAACTTATTTTGAACAAAACAAGAGGAAATGTACGGAAATTACGGTCACAATGTAGGAGAGTTTTCTTCTACGTCATTCATCAAGAAAATAAAAATACCTCCCATTTTATAACAGAACCCAAACCCTCAACTAAAATAGACCTATACCTGATTTCTATTATTCACCTATTAGAACTTCATATCATTAACTAGCATCAATCTTTCATCAAACGTACGGCACGTCATTAGAACCAAAACCACCAGGGCCATCAAGGCACAATTTAGAGGAAAATAGTTTATTTTAGTGCAGGAAATGTACCGTATTTGCTCGATTATAAGACGAGGTTTTTTTCAGAGCAAATGCTCTGAAAAATACCCCTCGTCTTCTAATCGGGGTCGTCTTCTAATCAGACCTCAAATAGAGGTCTGATTATGAGACTAAGATCCAGATCCCCCGATCCTCCTGTCTCCCCCCCCACCCCATTTAACACCCCCCCACACACACACACTTACCGGTGCTTCCTACTGTATTGCCGGGGCAGCAGGTTGACGTCTACGCGATTCGCGTAGACAACGTCCGCTGCAGCCAGAAGGAGGTGTGGCTAGCAGCGGGGGTTGTCTGCGTCCGTCGCGTAGACCTTCCCCGGCTGTCAGAGATCAGAGTTCCCCGCACCGGTGCGGGGAACTCTGATCTCTGACAGCCGGGGAAGGTCTACGCGACGGACGCAGACAAACCCCCGCTGCAAACTCCACCTCCTTCCGGCTGCAGCGGAAGGAGACGTCAACCCGCTGCCCCATCAATACAGCAGGAAATTGGAAGCACCGGTAAGTGTGTGTGTTAAATGGGGGCATAGGGCATTTCTGGAATGCCTTATACCCCTATATGCCACTCTGGCACTTAGGGGGTTAAAAGGCATATTATGTGGCAGAGGGGCATATAGGGAGGTATAAGGCATTTCAGGAGGCAGAGTGGCGTTAAGGGGGCATTTAATAGAGCACTCTGCCTCCTGAAATGCCTTATACCTCCCTATATGCCACTCTGCCCCATAATATGCCTTTTAACCCCCTAAATGCCAGAGTGGCATATAGGGGTATAAGGCATTTCTGGAGACAGAGTGCTCTATACAATGCCTTTTAACTCCCTTAATGCCACTCTGCCTCCTGGAATGCCTTATACCTCCCTATATGCCACTCTGCCCCATAATATGCATTTTAACCCCCTAAATGCCAGAATGGGATATAGGAGTATAAGGCATTTCTGGAGGCAGAGTGGCACATAGGGGGTCAAAAGGCATACCATGGGGCACAGTGGCATATAGAGGGTTAAAAGGCATATCATGGGCCACAGTGCCATATTGGTGTGGCAAGCCTGGGGGCAGATGTGCGTAACTGGGGGACAGGTTGGAAAATACAAGGAAATAAAAACAAAAAAAATATTTTTCTCAATCAAAAAATAGTTTACATGAATTAACATTTACTGGTAAAACTTTCTTCCTTTAGGGTAGTCTTATATTCAGGCTTTTTCTTTTTTTCCTAAGTTAATATTCAGATTTTGGGGGGTCGTCTTATAATCAGGGTCGTCTTATAATCGAGCAAATACGGTACTTTTGTGAGGTGGATTGGAGAAGCTGTGGTGACTTCTCTAATGTATTACAGGGGCTGCAGCAGACAGTTTTCCTTGTTCCTGAGTATGGTTCAGTTAATGAAGCTATTCGCCCATTTATGCTATGATCCAAACCAGTAATTTGTGGACTAATCAACATTTGTATTATCTTTCTGCCATATCATCTATTATTCCTCATTGATAACTATTGGTGACAAAACCAAACATTCTACTGGAATGGCACACAATGTGAAAGGCTTTTTAAAAATAAAAATTTATATTGGCCAGTGCCCTACTACTGCTGCTGCACCTCTTTGACCATCCTTACTTTTGAGAAACTTTTTTTTTTTAGTTTCTGTAATCTATTAATTTTTATATATGAATTTTTAAATGCTTATTAAATCTAGGCTGGTTGTTGTGTTTTTTTATACAGGGATATAATGGGCTATAAGGATATGATTAGTTGGCTCTTGTTGAGGTAGTTGGCCCTGTTTTCCTCCTTCCTGCCTTGACTTTGGCTGCAACTTTGTATTTGTGCAACAATTTTTATATGTGAGTCAGGGTTTTTCAACCTCAGTTAACCATTGAATGGCCACTTAACTTCTCAGTGAATAGACCTATCTTGAAGACCTATGTGGCTCAAACCATTTCCTGCTCCATATCAAAAAGATGTCTATTGAGTGATGTTTTATGGTGCTAAAACTCATTATTTACTTTGACTGCTAAAATTGTGACCTCTGTGATTATTAGAACAAAATTCCCTCCAAAAGTAAATAACAGATTCAGGTTCATAATAAAAAAAGGGTGAAAAACATTGTGCACGGCTCATGGCATCTGTAACAAAGAATAATGTTAAAAGCCATCTGAAAACATGAAAGTCTTGTGATGGGTACAGGACAGGACAGCGATGGAAAGGTGTGGACAGAGTAATAGCCGTACAAGAGTTCCATGACTGCCATTACTAAACTCTGGTATCCAGATGACAGATGGGTTCCCAAGTGGGCTATCTTTCCGGAACCACTTCAGCATGTGCCTTATCGTGAGTCTAACATATCCCCTAATGAGCGATCTGATAGGGCAACAGGCTGCCTACACGATGATGTACAGTGTTCAGTGGACATTCCCATGGGGCCTTGCCACCAAGCAGGTTCAGGAAATCGCAGCTGTGACCCGGTGTGGGCAAGAGAGCAGGGGGAACAGGAAAACTGGGTAAGGGAACAAGGAAAATTAATATTTGAATCCGATTGCCTTTTGGAGTCAAGGAGGAATTTTTCCCCTGATGGCAAAGTTCGATGTAGCTGAATTAGTTTATCCCTTGCTTTGGATCAAGAATAGGAAGGTTAGGTAGAAGGGTTGAACTTGATGGACTAAGGTATTTTTCAACTTTATGTACTATATAACAGTGATCCTCCTGATCCATAGTCCAGCAGACTCAGCTAGATCCTGTTGAGTCAACTTGGGGCTGTCCGGTTAGATTTTATTCCAACTCAATTTGCCAGGAAAGGCCACCCACATTGCTATTCTGTATTCCTGTCCTGCAGTAGGATCATGTAGACGTCTACCCGCTGCCCGACTACACACCAGGGAGTCAGAAGCACTGGTAAGTTTGGGGAGGGGGAGCGTTAAATAGGGGGCATAAGACAGGAGGATCTGGGTCCCCTGCTGCGCTGCGGGGGATCTGGATCTTAGTCTCATAGTAAGATGAGGGGGTATTTTTCAGAGCATTTGCACTGAAAAAAACATTCTTATAATCGAGCAAATACGGTAATTGCATTTATTAAAATGTATTCTCATGAGCAGATAAAACCTTTTATATTTTATTCTACATTTATAACTGTTTGTCGCCATTCAGGCCATAGCAACAAATCTTTAATGAGACATATCATTACTGGGCACTTTGTCTCAAATCCCATTAGACAGCCAGGTAGGTGGACATGCTGCTGGCCTCTGGGTCCCCGGATCTTTTAGAAGAGCCGACGGACAGGATTTACCTATTACAGCATCAAGTTAAGAGGTGGCCATGGAGGAATATAGCTACTGGTCAAATACTGAACTGAGGAGGCCAACTATATGACTCTATAAATGAATCTTAAAATCCTGATTTTAGTAATCGTCCTTTTGTGTTCATGCTTGGATTCACCAAAATTATAAAACATTTTGGGAAAAATATAGAGCACAGAATTCCAGCGCTAGAAGCTAATATAGCAAAAATCTCAACAATCACTGTGTTTTTGCCAATAACGCTCATATAAGCCGGGATAAAAGAGATCCAGACGTTACAGAAGATCAGCATGCTGAAAGTGATGTACTTGGCTTCATTAAAACTGTCTGGTAATTTCCTGGCCAGGAAAGCAACTATGAAACTCACAGCTGCCAGGAAGCCCATGTACCCCAGAACAGTGTAAAAAGCAACTACTGACCCCTCATTACACTGAATAATGATCTTTCCAGGGTAGGAGTGAGTGTTCATTTCCTGGTATGGAGGGGAAATAGACAACCAGCAGATGCAAATGACAACCTGAATAAATGAACAGATAAACACAACATAATTGGGTAATTTGACTCCAATATATTTTCTCCACCTGCTGCTGGGTTTGGTGGCTTTGAAAGCGATGCAGACCATGATGGTCTTGGCCAACAGAGAAGACACAGCTACCGAGAAGAGGATTCCAAAAGCAGTTTGTCGCATCATGCAGGTTATATCCACAGGGCGACCGAGGAACAGAAACACACAGAGGAAGCTCAGGATGATGGACACCAGGAGAACAAAACTGAGGTTCATATTATTAGCTCTAACAATTGGGGTGTCCCGGTACAAAATAAATATAACCAAGATAATGGAGGTTACAACAGACATAAGAACTGATATAATGCTAAAAACCAATGCAATCAAATTGTCTTTGAAGGATAAAAATTCAGTGGGTTTCAGAACACAAGTATCCTTCTTCTCATTTGGCCACTGGTTTTCTGGGCACTTCTGGCAAGACTCTCCATCTGTAAAAAGTATCATAACGATATAAATCATTAAAATGTAGATCACAGAGCACTATTCAATATACTGTATTTGCTCAATTCTGAGATTATCCTGATTATAAAATGACCCCCAACATTTGAATACTAAGGGGAAAAAAGACTGAATATAGGACTACCCTATAGGAAACAGTTTTACTAGCAAATATTGACATGTAAACTATTTTTTCATATTTTATAAAAACAGCAATTGCGAAAAATTCATTTTGCTTTCATTTCATTTTGCCATCCTGCCCACAGAAATGCCTTATACACCCCTATATGCCACTCTGCCTTCCAGATATTCCTTTTAACCCCCTATATGCCACTCAGCCTCCCCGATATTCCTTTTAACCCATATACGCTACTCTGCCTCCAGAAAGCCCTTATAACCCCCCATATGCCACTCTTACCCTCCCCCGACTTACCAGTGCTTCCCTAGACTTCTCCCCATGCTTCAGATTCCATGGTGTCTAGTGGGGGCTGCCGTTGGAGGTCTGTGCGATGCGCGCAGACAACCTCTGCTGCCAGCACTTCCGCCGCGGCTTCTATGACTGAGCACTGGAAGGTCATATGATGCCGGCGCTCTGTCATAGAAGCCCTAGAGGAAGTGCTGGCAGCAGCAGAGGTTGCCTGCGCGTATCGCACAGACCTCCACCGGCTGCCAGAGAAGAGAATCCAGGTCCCCTGCTGTGTTGCGGGGGATCAGGATCTTAGTCTTGTATTCAGACCTCTATTTTAGGTCTGATTATAAGACGACCCCAAATATTTTGCTATGCACCTGTTGTGTTGGAGATCTCTCCTTCTGAGCACGGGACGCAGTCAAAGCAACAGTTGTGTTTCCCTTTGTGCAAAACTCGTCTGTAGCCAGAAGGACAATCTTCAGAACATCGAGAAGTAATAATCTTAAAACCAAGCAGTCGTTAATAAAAGGAATATCAGAACAAATCACAAATTGGCGTGATCTATGTTTCCACATCTGATCAATGACCCCCCCATTAACATCCCGTAGTAGGCTACCCAGAGCTTCCCCTCTTCATTGAAAAAGAGGAAAGTGATTTGACGAAATAGCACTTTATCTGGAGACTCCTGAAAGTTTCCCAGTTATGCACTTGACATGCTCAAACACACAAAACAACGCCATGACAAAGCTAGTCAGGCCAAACAAAAAAGAGAGCCTGAAAAATGAAAGTATTCTATTTCAGTTGGAAGTGGGAAGTAAAACGGACTCTGCTTACGCAACCATTTCCCTGTGAAAGATGTGATTAGATTATGCATTGCATCCTTTATTTACTATAATGGAAGAAATAGACACCGTGCCCCCACTGGCGGAGACCTCCATATTACTGATCCTTCACACGGAACAGAGTAAAGAGAACAGAGAAACCAGAAAAACCAACTGGAACAGGAGACACAGGGAAACATAACAAAAACAAGTGAGTGTGGAAACATAGACAGCCTACCTCTCCGTGTATCTCTCTATCTTTCACGAGACAAAGGACATTCTCTAACCTGGCAGTTGGGGGAGCTGCAGTTGCATCTTTCCAACAAAGTTCCTGGGATCTCCCAGGTTAGCGAATACACCCAAGATAGGCTGCTATATACGTAATGTAACATGACAAGGATATCAGGCTTTCCTACAGCTCAAATTTGACATTTGGAGTGCGGAATATGTAGATAGACATTGCTATTCTGTATTCCTGTCCTGCAGCAGGATCATGTAGACGTCTACCCGCTGCCCGACTACACACCAGGGAGTCAGAAGCACTGGTAAGTTTGGGGAGGGGGAGCGTTAAATAGGGGGCATAAGACAGGAGGATCTGGGTCCCCTGCAGCGCTGCGGGGGATCTGGATCTTAGTCTCATAGTAAGATGAGGGGGTATTTTTCAGAGCATTTGCACTGAAAAAAACATTGTCTTATAATCGAGCAAATACGGTAATTGCATTTATTAAAATGTATTCTCATGAGCAGATAAAACCTTTTATATTTTATTCTACATTTATAACTGTTTGTCGCCATTCAGGCCATAGCAACAAATCTTTAATGAGACATATCATTACTGGGCACTTTGTCTCAAATCCCATTAGACAGCTAGCTAGGTGGACATGCTGCTGGCCTCTGGGTCCCCGGATCTTTTAGAAGAGCCGACGGACAGGATTTACCTATTACAGCATCAAGTTAAGAGGTGGCCATGGAGGAATATAGCTACTGGTCAAATACTGAACTGAGGAGGCCAACTATATGACTCTATAAATGAATCTTAAAATCCTGATTTTAGTAATCGTCCTTTTGTGTTCATGCTTGGATTCACCAAAATTATAAAACATTTTGGGAAAAATATAGAGCACAGAATTCCAGCGCTAGAAGCTAATATAGCAAAAATCTCAACAATCACTGTGTTTTTGCCAATAACGCTCATATAAGCCGGGATAAAAGAGATCCAGACGTTACAGAAGATCAGCATGCTGAAAGTGATGTACTTGGCTTCATTAAAACTGTCTGGTAATTTCCTGGCCAGGAAAGCAACTATGAAACTCACAGCTGCCAGGAAGCCCATGTACCCCAGAACAGTGTAAAAAGCAACTACTGACCCCTCATTACACTGAATAATGATCTTTCCAGGGTAGGAGTGAGTGTTCATTTCCTGGTATGGAGGGGAAATAGACAACCAGCAGATGCAAATGACAACCTGAATAAATGAACAGATAAACACAACATAATTGGGTAATTTGACTCCAATATATTTTCTCCACCTGCTGCTGGGTTTGGTGGCTTTGAAAGCGATGCAGACCATGATGGTCTTGGCCAACAGAGAAGACACAGCTACCGAGAAGAGGATTCCAAAAGCAGTTTGTCGCATCATGCAGGTTATATCCACAGGGCGACCGAGGAACAGAAACACACAGAGGAAGCTCAGGATGATGGACACCAGGAGAACAAAACTGAGGTTCATATTATTAGCTCTAACAATTGGGGTGTCTCGGTACAAAATAAATATAACCAAGATAATGGAGGTTACAACAGACATAAGAACTGATATAATGCTGAAAACCAATGCAATCAAATTGTCTTTGAAGGATAAAAATTCAGTGGGTTTCAGAACACAAGTATCCTTCTCATTTGGCCACTGGTTTTCTGGGCACTTCTGGCAAGACTCTCCATCTGTAAAAAGTATCATAACGATATAAATCATTAAAATGTAGATCACAGAGCACTATTCAATATAATGTATTTGCTCAATTCTGAGATTATCCTGATTATAAAATGACCCCCAACATTTGAATACTAAGGGGAAAAAAGACTGAATATAGGACTACCCTATAGGAAACAGTTTTACTAGCAAATATTGACATGTAAACTATTTTTTCATATTTTATAAAAACAGCAATTGCGAAAAATTCATTTTGCTTTCATTTCATTTTGCCATCCTGCCCACAGAAATGCCTTATACACCCCTATATGCCACTCTGCCTTCCAGATATTCCTTTTAACCCCCTATATGCCACTCAGCCTCCCCGATATTCCTTTTAACCCATATACGCTACTCTGCCTCCAGAAAGCCCTTATAACCCCCCATATGCCACTCTTACCCTCCCCCGACTTACCAGTGCTTCCCTAGACTTCTCCCCATGCTTCAGATTCCATGGTGTCTAGTGGGGGCTGCCGTTGGAGGTCTGTGCGATGCGCGCAGACAACCTCTGCTGCCAGCACTTCCGCCGCGGCTTCTATGACTGAGCACTGGAAGGTCATATGATGCCGGCGCTCTGTCATAGAAGCCCTAGAGGAAGTGCTGGCAGCAGCAGAGGTTGCCTGCGCGTATCGCACAGACCTCCACCGGCTGCCAGAGAAGAGAATCCAGGTCCCCTGCTGTGTTGCGGGGGATCAGGATCTTAGTCTTGTATTCAGACCTCTATTTTAGGTCTGATTATAAGACGACCCCAAATATTTTGCTATGCACCTGTTGTGTTGGAGATCTCTCCTTCTGAGCACGGGACGCAGTCAAAGCAACAGTTGTGTTTCCCTTTGTGCAAAACTCGTCTGTAGCCAGAAGGACAATCTTCAGAACATCGAGAAGTAATAATCTTAAAACCAAGCAGTCGTTAATAAAAGGAATATCAGAACAAATCACAAATTGGCGTGATCTATGTTTCCACATCTGATCAATGACCCCCCCATTAACATCCCGTAGTAGGCTACCCAGAGCTTCCCCTCTTCATTGAAAAAGAGGAAAGTGATTTGACGAAATAGCACTTTATCTGGAGACTCCTGAAAGTTTCCCAGTTATGCACTTGACATGCTCAAACACACAAAACAACGCCATGACAAAGCTAGTCAGGCCAAACAAAAAAGAGAGCCTGAAAAATGAAAGTATTCTATTTCAGTTGGAAGTGGGAAGTAAAACGGACTCTGCTTACGCAACCATTTCCCTGTGAAAGATGTGATTAGATTATGCATTGCATCCTTTATTTACTATAATGGAAGAAATAGACACCGTGCCCCCACTGGCGGAGACCTCCATATTACTGATCCTTCACACGGAACAGAGTAAAGAGAACAGAGAAACCAGAAAAACCAACTGGAACAGGAGACACAGGGAAACATAACAAAAACAAGTGAGTGTGGAAACACAGACAGCCTACCTCTCCGTGTATCGCTCTATCTTTCACGAGACAAAGGACATTCTCTAACCAGGCAGTTGGGGAGCTGCAGTTGCATCTTTCCAACAAAGTTCCTGGGATCTCCCAGGTTAGCGAATGCACCCAAGATAGGCTGCTATATACGTAATGTAACATGACAAGGATATCAGGCTTTCCTACAACTCAAATTTGACATTTGGAGTGCGGAATATGTAGATAGATATTACTTGAAACAGATACTTCTGATCTTTTATTACTTACCATACCTGGGAACTTCTGGGCTCGGGGTTTTGGGCACGACCAGGGCTGCCTGCTAGCGTCAGTAGGTAATAACGCTGACGTCAATAGGTTGGTCAAGTCAGCTGGAAAGCCTCCAGCCAGGTGCTTCTCCCAGAGTTCCCAGGTATGAAAATTGCTTTTATGTCCAGGACAATAAGAATCACTGACCTCCCTGGAGTTGTATTTCCATGTTATGTTGCATTTATTGATGGCAAGTTGCTCTCCTTCTGGAGCAGATACATCGAAGATCCCGACATGTTGTTCTAAGACACTTTTATTTGAAAACATGACATAATTCCTAATGTGATAGACAGTCGCCATCTCTCCATTCTCATTAAAGAAAACATCCTTTTTTCAGAGCAAACGCTCATAAAATACCCCTCATTATATAATCCGTTTGAGTGACTCACAGCAGCAGCTCCTACTTACCAGCCCCTCCCTGTAATCACTGTGGCAACTGGCCCCGCCCCTTCCTTCTCCCAGAAGGCCAGAACCACATGGCTGTGACACTCATCTAACTGTAAGTATAAAATTAATATTTGGGCTACTGAAAGTTAGGGGAGGTGGGGGTTAATTTAGGGGCAGTTATGGTTAATGGGGTGTTTAGGGTTAATTTAGGGGCAGTTATGGTTAATGGGGTGTTTAGGGTTAATTTAGGGGCAGTTATGGTTAATGGAGTATTCAGGGGCAGCTATGGTTAATGGGGTATTTAGGGGCAGTTATGGTTAATAGGGTGTTCAGGGTAAATTTAGGTGCAGCTATTTAGGGGCTGTTGTGGTTGACAGGGTCTTTAGGGTTAATTTAGGGGCAGTTATGGTTAATGGGGTTTTTAGGGTTAATTTAGGGTAGTTGTTTTGATGGGGTATTTAGAGTTAATTTAGGGGTAGTTATGGTTAATGGGGTGTTTAGGGTTAATATAATGATGAGGACTGAGGGTTAATTTAATAAAGTTAACTTAAGGTGCAGTTAGAGATAAAGGGGGGCAGACTAAAGGGAATCTAAATCCTGGGGGCAGTGAAGATTAACCCAGTACTTATTTATAAAAGTATGGTGTCAGTGTGATGCGAACGGGTCTGTTACTCCATGAGGGGACTATGAGATATCTGGGGGGTATAAGGCATATACATTATATAAGGCATATGTGGGGAGGGCAGTGTGGCATGTCTGGGGAGGACGGAGTGGTGTATCAGGGTGTATAAGGGATATCTGGGGCCACAGTGGCATGTCTGGGGGTAGAGTGGAGTGGCATATGTGGGGAGGCAGCGTGGAGTGGTATATGTGGGAGGCAGCGTGGAGTGGCATATGTGGGAGGCAGCGTGGAGTGGTATATGTGGGAGGCAGCGTGGAATGGTATATGTGGGAGGCAGCGTGGAATGGTATATGTGGGAGGCAGCGTGGAATGGTATATGTGGGAGGCAGCGTGGAGTGGTATATGTGGGAGGCAGCGTGGAATGGTATATGTGGGAGGCAGCATGGAGTGGTATATATGGGAGGCAGCATTGTATATGTGTGAGGCAGCGTGGAGTGGTATATGTGGGAGGCAGCGTGGCATGTCTGGGAGGCAGCGTGGCAAGCCTGGGCTCAAATGTGCATTAATTGGGGGGGCTGGTTGGGAAATAAAGACAAGAAATGCATTTTATCAAAGTTTTTTTTTATTCTGCTGTTTGTATTTAACATCATTTGTTTATTAAATTATTTTAAATAAATGAAAAATTTACATTCATTTTTTTTATCCGATTAATCAACAAAATAATCGGCCAACTAATCGATTATGAAAATAATCGTTAGTTGCAGCCCTACTGTACACAGTGTGGTCTGACTAGTGACTTGTACAGTGGTAGAATTATTTCCTTGTCGTGGGCATCCATGCCCCTTTTGATGCACCCCATGATTTTATTTGCCTTAGCAGCAGCTGCCTGACACTGGTGGTCGCTACAGGTAAATTTACTGTTAACTAAAACTCCTAAATCCTTTTCCATGTCAGTCATCCCCAGTGTTTTCCCATTTAATACATATTCCCAGCCTGGATTTTTCTTCCCCATGTGCATAACCTTACATTTATCTGTATTGAACCTCATCTGCCACATCCCAGCCCAAGCCTCCAACCTATGCAGATCCATTTGTAATCGTGCACTGTCCTTTATTGTGCTAACAATTGTGTTTATATGAAAACAGGCATCAACTTTTTGGTATTTATTAAATTATTTTAAATACAAAAAAAAATGATTGTGTACTGGAAGCCAGCCATGCATCTCAGGTTCAGCCTGGCCTGATGGGTGGGACGAGTCTGATATTCTAATTGATATTCTAATGAAGAGGTCTTCTCTGTAATGGTGCAAGTGAGCAAACAATGGCCATGCCTCTCCTGGGTATTTACTTTACTATAGGGAGGCTCCCATGTTGTTTTTCTCACCTTAAGTAAATCAGGGTATGACCAGACATGGGTCCCTGGCTTATTGCATGGAGTTCTGAAATGTGGTTTTGTGTCTGTGTAGCAGTGAGTACCTGTGAGGTGGAGTCCCTGAGGTTTGATCTTTGGTTCATGATGGTGAATGTGTGGGGTTAGGTGTGCATTACATTTTCTGTTGCATGTGCTAGTAAGTGTTTTTTTGTCTATACACTGATCTTATCCTTTTAGGCTTGGTGTGAGGTGTATAGAGCCTAAGGGCTGTGGCTTCTTCGGCAAGCGTTTTTTTGTATATAGTCTTTGTCCGCACAACTGCACTGACTCTTTCACAGAGCACATGTGTTTTATTGCATTTTTGAATAATATTTTTTTTATAAACATGGGCATTGTAGACATTTTTGACACCTGAACGTCAAGGAGGCACCAGGTCCCCTAAAAATAGCGGGGAGGGACCAAGCAGATCAGGCCCTCTTGTAGGCATTATGGCCGAGGAGGAAAGGAAGGGGACCTGTATCTTTTGCGAGTGCGACCACTGGAGAAATTGAAGACGGGCACCTGGTGTCCACCGTGGCCTTATGACATGTTGGCACTAGCCATTTTTTGGTTTTCCTTCATAGCAAAGCGACTGACCTCGGGGCTTCAAAAAATAAATACCGTATTTGCTCGATTATAAGACGAGGTTTTTTCCAGAGCAAATGCTCTGAAAAATACCCCTCGTCTTATAATCAGGGTCGTCTTATAATCAGACCTCAAATAGGTCTGATTATGAGACTAAGATCCAGATCCCCCGCAGCGATGCAGAGGACCTGGATCCTCCTGTGTTAAAACCCCCTCCCCCCCCCCACTTACCCGTGCTTCTGAGTCCCCGGTGCTTAGCCCGGGCTGCGTGTAGAGCTCTACACGATACAATCGCGTAGAGCTCTACACGCTGCCCGGACTAAGCACTGGGGACTCAGAAGCACCGGTAAGCTGGAGGGGAGGGGGGCATAACACAGGAGGATGCAGGGGAGCTGCATCCTCCTGTGTTATGCCCCCTCCAACTTACCGGTGCTTCTGAGTCCCTGGTGCTTAGTCCGGGCAGCGTGTAGAGCTCTACGCGATTCGCGTGGAGCTCTACATGCTGCCCGGACTAAGCACCTAGGGCTCAGATGCAGGGGACCTGGACCCTCCTGTGTTATGCCCCCCCCCCAACTCAGAAGCACCGGTAAGTTTGGAGGAGGGAGGGGGAGTGTTAAATGGGGGGTGTAAGGCATTTCTGGAGGCAGAGTGCTCTTTGAAATGCCTTTTAACCCCTTTAATGCCACTCTGCCTCCTGAAATGCCTTAAACCTCCCTATATGCCACTCTTCCCCATAATATGCCTTTTAACCCTCTAAGTGCCAGATAGGGTTAAAAGGCATATAGGGTTAAAAGGCATATCATGGGGCACAGTGGCATATAAGGTTAAAAGGCATATCATGGGGCACTGTGGCATTTAGAGGGTTAAAAGGCATATCATGGGGCACAGTAGCATATAGGGGGTATAAGGCACTTCTGGGGCAGATGTGCATAACTGGGGGGCAGGTTGGAAAATAGAAGGAAATAAAACCAAAATATTTTTCTCAAGCATAGCTTTTATTAAAAAAAGTGTTTAAATGAATTAACATTTACTGGTAAAACTTTTTTCCTATAGGGTCATCTTATATTCAGGCTTTTTCTTTTTTTCCTAAATTAATATTAAGATTTGGGGGGTCGTCTTATAATCAGGGTCGTCCTATAATCGAGCAAATACGGTAGTAAAAAAAAAAAAAAAAAAAGTAAAAAAATAAATAAAATTGGGGTAACTTTATCGCTTCTCAGCCTTTTGGTTAAGATCATGTGTAGTACCCTAGGGTATGAGCGGGAAACTTGATCCTCGGGCCTTAAGGCCGAGGTATCTTGAAGCCTGATGAGTCCCCAGAGCAGTCCTGGGCAGTCACAATATTGCACTACTGATTGTGAGGAGCCAACGAGTGCGCAGAGCACCTACAGCTAGCTACACTTTACTCTGCTCTACTCTGACACATTTGGGCTGGGATTATGAAGACATTTTTTTAAAATAAAGTAAACTTTTTTTTAGTTAAACCTCACCAACTTCACTCGTTTGTATGCCCGTGTGACAATGATTTTTTGTAAATAGATATGTGTGAAGTTTTTTTCTTTGGAAACACGGAAGAAGGATATATGGAAATGGACGCTAATTTACGGATTGAACGCACTGCTGCAGTGAAACAGGACACCGGCTTTTTTGGTAGGAGAGATGGTGGATACTTTATTGCTCCCCATCTCTTCCACATGGTTACAGTGGTTCCCCTCCTCGTCGTGGGAGTGGGACTGCGCAGATCCGGCCCTCCTGCAGGCCTTTTTATTGGGGTAAGTGTTGCTTGCCAAAAGGCCAAGATCAAGTGAATACTTGTGAGAGAGGGAAAGCTTGGTCCTCTGGCCTTGCAGGAAGAGCCCAAGAAGATCTGGCTGTCCTACAGGCCTTATGGCAGGGTAGGGAAGGAAGTGTCGCATATCCCGCAACACCAGAAGCAAACGAAGAAGAGGACATGATGTCCACAGCGGCCTTATGGCGTGCTTGGCCCTAGGAGATTTTTTGTTTACTTCTCAGTGGAGCAGCTGGCCTCGGGGCTTCAATAAATTAGGGTAAGTATCTGTGTTGATATGTTACAGTGCCGTTGAAATTCCTGAGGTGCGATCATCATGCGCTAAGGAAACCATAAGCAACATATATGTCTGTGAAGTCTTGTTCGCCTGTCGCATTATCTCTGCCGTATAATAGGCTTACGGCTCCGTCAACAGGAAACCGGCAGCTGGCTGTCCTGAGTTTGGGTTATTAAAAACTGCAGTTTACTTTGTAAGTCAAAGTTAATCATGTTTGATGTTTCATTGTCTGTGATATATTCAATAAAAGTCATTTATTCGTGGAGTTAAAAGTTGAAAGGGACATTTTAACTGACATAACCAACTGCTTTAAATAATAATAATAATGTATATCATCATTACTATTATTAATTTGCGGGTATCATGTATCATAGTGTTATGTGAATGGCTTTATTCATTACTTGTAAAGAGCTGCACTTCATGACGAGCAGATGGTTAACAGCAAAGCTCAGCGTCAATTTCCAGAGGGAACGGCTGAGACTTTGTTCTTTTCTCTGCTGTAAGAAAGTTCCTGGTTATTTCATCATCTGATTTCCTCTGACTGTAATTCCCGGGTCGCCCCTGTAATTACATATCTGGCCGAGACGCGTTTATTCAGAGATCTGTGTGTGAAGCCAAAAAAAAGTCCGAGAAACTTTTCAATGACAAACAATCTGATTTCTAAGCAAATCCACATTTACAGAACTGACATCATCTCCCGCTGGGAACAAGTGTGTGACTGCGATGTCGTTTCTACTGTGCAAAAGAAATGGCCAAGTTTAATGAATTTAATATTATAATCAAATCAAATCACTTTATAATATCAGTGATAAATGTCATTTGCTTGTTATGAAATAACATGTAATTGTATATATAAAATATTACCAGTATTTATACCCCCTGCTTTAAAGAATTATTAAAGAATATTTAATATGAGGATATACATAAAATGAAAAATTACAATTTTGAAATGTGCAATTAAAAAAAATAATAAAACAAATAACATCAATAATACCAATAATATTATATTATCAGAATTACAATGATTATTATTTATTTGAGGGTATCCTGTATCACAGTGTATATGACATGTAAAGAGCTGTAGCCTTGACTTTTTTTACGGCAATTAATAAATAGAATAAGCTGGCAACATTTTTCATGATGATAATATCATTTACAATAAAAGACAAAGGCTTTTACTCAGTACAGCAAGATGTGGTAAGATAGCGTCACAGAAGCCTCCACAACTTTGGAGGCACCTGGCGGCTGTACTTTCCATCATATATGGTGGACCCCTGGATTGCATTATTTACTTCCAACAGGTGACAGTGGACAATAGAAGCCCAGTATACGATACTGGGTCCCCTCAAGGGAAACCCAGACAAATTCCTCCCCCATGGGAGGGCCGGATCTTCGAGTATCACCATGAGCGGTAAGACCCCTTTGCCTTCGGGGCACTCCCGCAAGGGAGTAACCCCCTTTAGGCTTCACTGCCAAAAAACAGTGATCCAAAACGAAAATCAAGGGGTGAACGTGGCCTCGCAAAGTGGTTCAGCAACCGTGAAATCAAAAAAGGCAATTAATCAGCACACATGCTTCAACACATTGTGATGTATAAATAAAGTAAATAAATAAGGGCAGGCCGTGACTGGCCTAGCCAGATTCAAAAATAAATTTCACTCCATGCCCATATGGTGCAACAGAGGAAGCCCGCCTGTGCAAAAACATGCACAGCGGCGTGCAATACTGCACATGGTGACCCCAGCATCTCTGCCAGGGCAATTTAAGCACCTCAGGCTCCATGCTTCCCCCCAGGCAAAAGAGGTACTACACTTGATCTTAGCCAGAAGGCCAAGCAGTGACAGCAGACACTAATCGCAGTACAATATCTGGTCCCTTTGCTTGGATTTATGTTTAAGTCTCCCTGTACCTGATGGTATTGGTTCTGATGGCAGGACTGTGTAAGTTGCTGTGGTTTTCTGTTATAAATTAGTGTGCATATGATCTGCATATTGCATTTTACATATGGTATGATGCATGCTGGATGTAACTCACCGCCACCCTATTGAAAGGCTCTTGGAGGCTGGTGGTGATTGTGGTTTATGATTTTGTCTGGGTTTTTCCCCTTTGGGGAACCCCAGAATAGTTGTTTCAATATAAGTCTTGGTCTGTTATTGGGGTAAGTTTTGGTTAAGATCAAGTGTAGTATCTCTAGGACAGGAGGGGGAAACACTTGATTCTCTGGCCTTAGGGCTGGGGCAACAAGGAGCCTGAGGTGCTGATTTGCCCCAGCTAAATGCCGGAGTCATAAAACGCACAGCCTGCGCGCCACTGTACAATGTGAGTGCACAATCTCACTTAAGGTTTTTCTTTGCTACTATGCACGCTTCTCCCCCTGACCCTTATGGGCTTGGGGTTAAGCAATTTTTTTTTTAATTTGGCCAGGCGAAGAATGGCTGGCCATTATTTATTTATTATCCACTCACCTTTTGCACGTTATCAAACCCACGGCGAGGCCACTATTTTGTTTTGGATCACAATTCTGGTACCAGGTTTTTGTTTTGGTCACTGTTTTCGCAGTGAAGCTTGCTTCAGTTGGAGGAGGTGTAGGGAGCCTTATGGACCTTCCCTCCATCCAAAAAAGGGTCATTCCTCTTGGGGATTGACTCAAAGTACAAAGGAGTCTTACCCTTTGGGGTGAGACTTGAAGATCCGGCCCTCCCATGGGGGAGGGAAGGAATTTTGTCTGGGTTTTCCCTTTGGGGAAGCCCAGAATATTTTTTCAGGCTTCCACTGCCTTCCAAGCACAGATGCGGCACCAAGGAGCACGCACCTCAGGCTCCAAAAAAAAATATTGGGGTAAGTCTCATTGCTGCCCTTATTATATATTATATTCCTGCCTGACAGTTACAATTTCATGTTCTTGATGACCACGGAGAGAAGGGTGGATTGTCTGGAAGGTGTACCCAGTCAGGGTATGGGTTATTCCTGTCACACTGGTGGCAGCGGTGGGATGCTTCCTTCCAAGTGGGACAGCCAACCCTCCACTGGGATTGATTACCGTGCGGGCAGAGAAGGAGCAATGGCAGGATCCTCGGCTCTGGAAGTGGAGTTCGGATGGTGTATGACGGAGGACGCACAAAATCTCTTTCAGGGGCGCTCATGTAAAACAAAAGGGAGACACAAAAACCAACAACAATATTGTAGACTATATTGATGAGTAGGTCAATATGTGTTCTGTAGTGCACTTACAATAGTGCCGAAATATTCATGCCTTTCCCACTATCTTCCATGTCTGTGTATGACAGTTTAAAAAAAAAAACGACCGATGGTGTAGTATATTCTTTCAGGTGTATATAATATAATAAATAGTTGAACTCACAAGATCCACTGCACATAAAGCTATGTGCAAGAGGTGGCTGGGAATGATGTAGAAGACTCGACGGTCCCCGGGATCTGTATATCCCCTTCTAGTTCCTCTGCCCTTTGTCTATGGTGTCCAGGTGTCAGTGACCCCCAATGGGTACGGAGTGTAGACTTGTAAAGCTTACCAACCAGAAAACCTATTTGGCCAGTATGCATCCAATGAAAAATACTATTTCGCTAAGTATATGTATATAAATCAATTTATTGTGGGACTAGCCCTAAAAAATGTAAATTGTTTACATATGCTTGATATCTGTTAATAAAAAATAAATCTAAAATGCCATATATTTAAAAAGCCTAGTAAAAGTTCTTTCCTCAACACGTTTCGCAGTCTTGGGCTTCCTCAGGAGGTAAAAAATAGTAGTAAAAGAAAGGTCCTGCTTCTTCCATTCTGAAAAATCAGAGAGGTAAAAGTGTAGCTATCCCCCAAAATCCCCTACTAAGTCAACAAGGAGCAGCCTTGAGTTTAACATCAACCTTGGGAAGTAACGGTAACGCAATCAATGAGATTGTAATATTTCAATGGTGCCCAAGTGAAGCAACTGCCCAGTCAATGTTATGTTATAGGGAAGTGCGATCAATCAGACAGCTGCCTGCTGCATCAATGTTACTCTACAGGGATTGGCACAGGTAGCCCAGCTTGACACCTATAATGTGTGGCTGGCTGCCTGTTGGTGATGCCATGGAGCTCGTTTGAGCAGGGCCCTCCTCACCGGTTGTCTCTATTAGTCAATTTATGTTACATACTACTTGTTATGTCCTGTCTACCCATTGTACAGCGCTACAGAATTTGATGGTGCTATATAAAACAAAGGGGAAAAAAATAAAAAATAATAGTGCAATATGTAAACACTGAAAAATAATTTGATATGGTGTCTAATCCACTCACAAGCGGGCTGGATAGAACAGGCTCATCAAAGGATTCAGTAGAATGTTCTATTTCATAGCTTCTAAAATCTGTAAAAACAAATGAACCGGAAATGGTGCAGTATCTTCCACAGGAATGGTCTCAAATAAGTCTGGATACACTTATAATTAGACGTGGCACAGCTAAAAGTGTGCAAAAACGTATATAGATGGAATGTCCTGGCTCAGCAGGTGTTCCGGTATACTTTCTCTTGTGTATTTCTCGTATTTCTCACCGCGTTTCGCCGATGGTTCGTCGGCTTCCTCAGGAGAAAATTCAAAAGGATAAAGAGAAAATGCAAGTCCAATTTTTGAAGTACTGGATATTTCATGCTTTCAATGGTTAGGAATTGAAAATCTGGAAAAGAAAGTGTCAGAATTTGGAAAAAATAAATTAACTGATCTACGAACAACTCTAGAGCAGATGGAGTGCGACAGCGTAGTGGGCAAAACAGTTGGCAGAGTAGAAAGAGATCCTAAAAGTGTGGAGTTTTCTGCCGAATAACTTCACCTGTCTAGCCTTCCTAGCCTTCTGGCTCCTCACTATGCTGGAGGGGCTAATCCCCTGGCTGCTACAAAAAAACAAAATACTGTCTGCGCTTCTCACCCTAATAAAGTTGGCAACAAATATATAAACATAACATAACATAATGCTAGTCAGCTTGCACCCAAGTCTAATTCTCACCATGTGGACGCCTCATTTTCACTGTAACTTATAAAAGATAGAAGGGTCAACATAGTTGCTTTTTATAAGTAAGATTGGATTTAAAGATATGCTTCCTAGAAGTCCAGGACATTGGGGTATTGTGTGCAATAATGTGTTTTGATGTCTAGGAAACCAATTCAAGTTTCTGAAATTGACCATTGACAGTTATAAGATAATGAAACATATAATTCAGAATATTTTTTTGTAACTATTTGGTTAAATCTTTAACTTTGCTTCCAAGTAAATATGTTTTTGTATTTAATTGCTGTCGAAAAAGAATTATATAGCATTTTGGAATAAATATACATCCTACAAGTACTGCATTTGAAGCCACTATGGCAAAAATCTCTACGGCCACCATGTTCTTCCCTTTGGTGCTCAGATAGGCCGGGATCATCGCAATCCAAACGCTGCAGAACACCAGCATGCTAAAGGTGATGTACTTGGCCTCATTAAAACTGTCCGGTAATGTCCTGGCTAAAAAAGCTATAATAAAACTAACAGCTGCCAGAAGCCCCATATAACCCAGGACACAGTAGAAGGCAATAACCGAGCCCTCATTACACTGAATGATGATCTTTCCCTGAGAAGAGTGCATGTCCAGCTCCTGGAATGGGGGGGGAAATGGCCAACCAGGAAATATTAATGATAACTTGAATGGATGAGCAGAGCAGTACTATAGAATTGGAGACTTTCACACTGACCCAGTTTGCCCAGGAGCTGCCGGGTTTTGCGGCTCTGAAAACAATATAGATCATGATTGTTTTGCTTAAAATACAAGACACGGCTAATGAGAAGAGGACTCCAAAAGCTGTTTGGCGCAGCATGCAGGTTACATCCTCAGGACGGCCGAGGAACAGAAACACACAGAGAAAGCTCAGCATGATGGAGACCAAGAGGAGGAAGCTGAGGTTCTTGTTATTGGCTTTCACAATTGGGGTATCTCTGAAGACAATGAAGATCAGTAATATTACAACAGTTACAAGACAAAACAGAATTGATACAAAGGATAAAACCGCAGCAACTGCATCCAAATATGATAGAAACTCCACCGATTTTGGAATACATCGATCCCTTTTCTCATTAGACCATTTATCACTTGGGCAAACAATGCAGTTCTCACTGTCTGAAATATAACACAAAACACAAAGTAATATTATGTCTCAATAAGTAATTTAAACATAAACAGCTTGATTGTATTTCATGATAAACCAGAAATACTATATATAAATCATAAGTATAATTATTCTTTGTTTAATTATCACATACATTCTTTGTTTAACCTCAAAAGATGTAACATGACCGTGCTTTGAATATCACTGGTTTTAATTCAAAATTGACCTTCTTTGTCTCAAACGTTCTCTTGGACAATATGAAGACTTCTCCAGCGCTTATGGTTGACTGGAGCTCTTTTGTAAAGATGGGCATATAGGTCCCTCCGACTGATGTGATGACTTCTCTGTCTTACATAGAATTTCACTAAAGATAATAAAAAATGATCCTCTACCACTTCTCTGAGAAGTCTGTTCCACTTATTCACCACCCTCTCGCATGGGAAGGAAATGTAAAAAGTACAGAGGAGCTTACGGACCAAAAAAAGAAGCAAAAAAAAACTCACTATGACCATATATCCTGAGCAAGTAACTGTTAACAAACATAGGATTCTAACCCTTTAACACCTAAGGGGCCTATTTGACGCTACTTGTTTTTTTCTTATGTTTTTTGCCTTTGCAAAAGTGAACCAGCTGTGTGCAGAAGCCTGGAGTTTGGGTGTCGTGTAATAAAGTGTTTATCATTATACCTCTGAGATGCTGGGTATCACAGCTGATTTTCGGCTGACAGGTAGTTTTTTTTTGCCCCTTGGGTGGGGGAGGTGATGTTCAGCTCCAGTCAACCCATGTCCATCTTGTCCATTATTTGCTCTTTTATAGTTACACCTGCCTCTCCTTGTGGCTCGCAATACCCCCCGGCCCAACCCCACCCTCTACCCGACCAGGAGCAGGCATTCATTCCTACGCACCTACTATAAGTATATTATTTGTATGTTTTATGTAATCTTTTATACCAGATCTGTTGGATATCTCTCCCTCCGAGCACCGCACACAGTCGTAGCAGCAGGTTTGTGTTCCAGGTCTCAGAACTTTTCGAAATCCATGTAAACAGTTCTCTGAACACTGAGACTTCGGAATCTACAAACAGGAAAAGAGAACAAAAAGAAGATAGTTTCGATGACTTTGAAGTCCTGTAAACCTATACCTTTCATATTTGTCAATAATACTTTAAGAATTTCCATACATTTCTGGTAATTCTAACTTGATTGGAGGATCGGGAAGAGGACATCACTGCAAGCGCCACTATTTTGGTGGAAGTTCCAGCCGGGTTATGGCCGCAGAGATGCAGACAAAGATAGGAGACTGAAGATGTAGAAGTGAAAGTTGTCGGCATAGAAGGTAAGGAAACATATAGAGAGCATGAGGGAGAATGAGGGTGTGAAAGTGGGCACGGGGCAGCAAAAGATGTTGACAGTTGTTTATGATTTTTGTGTAGGTTATGTGTCATTTCTAAATACCCCCAAATTGTTTCCCTTTCACTAGCACCAGTCTTTCTCCCCTGACGTTCATTGGCACCACATTTTCATTATGTATGGTTGACAGCCCATAAACTTTGTTTTTTTTATCTATGTACCTTGGGAGGTTCTTGATTACGCAAAGCACTTGTATTACCGCACTTTTGCTTGGGATGTACTTGTTGCTGAGGGAAGCCCTTTCCATTTGCATCTGCTTGGTGCCAGTAACATTGGTGTCAAAATTAAATTGTAAAACAAAGACAAGAATGTATGAAGTTCATTGGGTCACCGGCATCAATAGTGGTTGTGATGTTAGGAGTCTGGTTAAAAAAGGGGGGATTTCAGGGGTCATTAGGTTTGGGGAAACCCAGGAATCCTCCACTACAAGCCCAGATTCAGTGTGCCTCCTTTTGTGACATGGATTCTGATCAGTGTCCCCTTGTGTGACACTTTCAATGTCAATGTCACGAGCAGTCCCGGCATCTGTGGCCCGCTCCATCACACTTACCACAATGGAAGGGGCTCAGGTGAGTAGAGGGGTGCCGCTCCCCTTGGTGGTGTTTTTGTGTGTCGCCTCTGTCCTCTACTTTGTCTATCCAGCGTCCCTGTGAGGAGCATGACAGGGTAGGGGCAGTGATGTCAACGGAGGGGTGGAACCCTCCTTTGGTGCCACTGATGGGGGTGGAGCCACAGTTGTCTTGCATGAGGAGATGCCCAAGGGCTCCATAAAAGCCCACTCCTTTTTCATGCTCTTATTCTGGAGCTCTCCTGATGACCCAGAATCCCTCCTTGCTTCCGCCTGCTGACCCCTGGATTGTTTAAACAGATTTTTGCATTACTGCCTTCTGCCTGCCTGCTGACCACTGGAATGTTTATGCAGACTTTGCTTATTGCTTTCCGTCTGCCTGCAGACTCCTGGATTGTTTATACAGATTTTGCTTTATTTGTTTTCTGCTTGCATATTCTTTTGGACTGCCCATTACATCTCAGCTGGTCTTTCCTTATCCTCACCGCTATTGTCTTGTATTTAGGTTCCTATTCTTGTCCCCGCCAAATAGGGCCCCAACAGTCAGATACCTACTCTGTAAGCATGGCAAAAGATAGGCCATCTGAATCATTTGCCAGAATAGCATAAACTTCCTCTGCGTTGAAAAAATACACAATTTGACAAAAAATCTCATAAATGTCCCAAATAACACATGGGAGCAGGGTGGCCAGATGTAAAAATTGCAAGTTGAACAACTGAAAAGCACAGCTCCCAAAAGTGGACTTTAAGCCCCAAATAACATGACAATCCTATTTGTGGATGGTATCACTGTACTCAGGAGACGTTGCTGAACACATCCTGGGGTGTTGCTTTGAAGTGCTATATTCCAGGAGCTGTAAATGTATACCTGAAGTACTATGTGTGTGGAAAAAAATACTACAAACTTTGGTCATGGCTGGTAGTAGAAATAGTGCATGGAAAGACTTCAAAGATGTCCCAAATAGGACATGTGGGCAGAATGACCAAAAACAATATATTTGAAATAGCGATATGCTACTTAACATAAAAATATTGGACACATATAAGAATCTATTTATGTTTTTTCTCATCAGCTTTTGTAAATAAGTAAATCATTTTTCAAATAAGCCAGAAAAGTGTTTTTTTCATTGCTCATATATATATATATAATATATATATATATATATATATATATATATATATATATATATATATATATAATGTAAATGGGTTAAGCCCTATTAGCCTAGTATACACAAAAAGAGAGGTTGGAATGCAGCACTCAGCAGTGAAATGGTGCACGAGACAGGGTACCACCAAGTCCCTCGATAAATCCAAAATAAAGAAGCTGAGGCTCAGCACTTCAAATGAGAAAGACCTGTGCGTCGAAACGTTGCCTGTGTGAAATAAACTCACCTTATCATTTGAAGTGCTGAGCCTCAGCTTCTTTATTTTGGATCTATTAGCCTAGTAGATACAATGTAAAAAAAAAATATATATATATATATATATATATATATATATATATATATATATATAATGTAAATGGGTTAAGCCTTATTAGCCTAGTAGACACAATGTAAAAAAAAAACAGAGTATTGCACAGTACACAGTGATATCTTTTTTATTGGACTAACATAATATTTAAAAGACAAGGTTTCGAGATTTATCCTCGCTTCATCCGGTCTGAAACAATACTGATCAACATGATAGAGGGTACAACTTTAAACAAGTTATGGTATTAGAGAAGGGTTGAACGGGAGTTATGTGGGGTGTCATAAATAACAGGCCTGGAGGTGAAAAATGCAGAGAGGTAGAGAGACAACAGAAGAAATGTTAAGACGGTTATTGTCATGAATCATACAAAAAAAAAACACAGCTCTGTCCTTAACCCCTTCGGTCCTGAACCGTCAAAAAATTAAATAAGCTTAAAAAGTGATCAAGGATCACTTTCTTCGCTTATACGGCCTTGCTGTAATGCCTCGATGTCGAGGCATTCAGCAAGGCCGAGATCAGCATCGGGGGCCATGTCTGGCCCCTCCCCGGGGCGTCAACAGCCCCCGGGCGGACGCCCGTTTTAAAAGCGTTTAGGAGGCGATCAACGATCGCCTCCTAAACTTAAATGGTGTCGCTGGAATGCCTCGATCAGGAGGCATCCAGCGACACCAAACACTTACCTCTGGATGGGCTGTGACCGCTCCGGAGAGCGGTCACAGCCGCAGCTGCCGGTGTTCTTCGCCATCAGCAAGATGGCGGCGGCCCGGGAAAATAAACAATAAAGATGAAAGAGTTAGCTAGATGGTCTCCAGACCCTCTAGAGAACTCTGGCTCCACTTGCTGGTTGAATACAGGTACTGCATTCAACCATGCAAGTCAATGGAGCCCAGCTTTCTAATCACTATGTGATTAGTAAAATATTCAAAAAAAAAAAAAAAAATGAAAAAAAATGTGCTAACATTTAAAAATAATTATGCATTGATGTCACTAGATGAACCATCCAGTACCAGCAAAATGTGTAAAAAAATATAAAAAAAGTATTAAAAAAATAAAATAAAAAAATTAAGTTTATTATTTTGAGCAAGTGCTAAAATTTCTCAAAAAGCTCAACAAAGAGTTAAAATAAAAGCACTTCAAATACCCAAGGGGTGTCTAATATAAAAAAAAATGGCTGATGGGGTAAATTGGAGTGGCCTAGCTCAAAGATAGGGCATAGGTACAGACTGACCAAAACGGAGAAAAAAAGCGCACTTCCCAAATGTGGCATTTTAAATCTGAAACAACCCGACAAATCCATGCATGTCGGGTATCACTGCACTCAGGAGATGTTCCTGAACACACATTGGGGTGTTGTTTGATAGTGACATATACCAGAACCTGTATATCTATAACTAAAATACAATTTGTGTGGAAAAAAAAATAAAAAAAATTACTATTACAAAGTTTGACAAAGTGTAGTTCTATAATTGGTGCATGGAAAGGGTTAAAATAACATCATTTGGAATACCCTGGGGTGTCTAGTTTTCAAAAATATATGGTTTGAATGGGTTAAATTGAGTTAACCGGCTTCAAAGATATTCCAAAGAGGAGATGGAGACAGACTGACCAGATTTGTTAAAAAAGATTTGGAAATCATAAAACGCTGCTTGTACTTATTGCCCTATAACTTACAAAAAACAGCAAAAAAACATAAAAACATTGGGTATCTCTAAACTCAGGACAAGTAGTAGAATCTATTTAGCTAGTTTTTTTACTTGCTTTTTTAGGTGAGTAAAAGATTTTTCAAATAAAAGTCATAAAATGTGTTTTTTTTCAATTTTTCACCATGTTTTTTTATTTTATTTTATAGTAAATAAGATGATATGATCAAAATAATGGTATCTGAAGAAAGCCCATCTTGTCCTGAAAAAAAATATATAATTTATGTGGGTTCACTAAATGGGTGAGGAGAAAATTACAGCTGAACACAAGCACCACAAAAGTGTCAAAACAGCCTCGGTCCCACAGGGTACAAAACGAAAAATGAAATTCCCTTGCCTTACCTGGTTGTCCTTGTTCCTCCATTTTACTGAATGCGAGTCAACGATGAGCTGCTGACCCTCTGGAGCCCACTCAGTGAAGTTACCCACAATGTTTTTAAATGCAGACTTATTTGATAAAAACACCCAATTTATAATTAAGTAATGGTATGCAAATTCTCCATGTTCATCGTATAATGTTCGGTCCAACTGTGATGCAATTTTTATCCTTTTTATATAGCGTTGCACCTATTAAAAATAATTTTCAACAAAATAAAGGAAGATTCAGTAACAATGGTCTGATTATGAGACTAAGATCCAGATCCCCCGCAGCGATGCAGAGGACCTGGATCCTCCTGTGTTAACCCCCCCAACTTACCGGTGCTTCTGAGTCCCCGGTGCTTAGTCCGGTCTGTAGAGCTCTATGCGATATAATCGCGTAGAGCTCGACACGATACAATCGCGTAGAACTCTACACGCTGCCCGGACTAAGCACTGGGGACTCAGATGCACAGGTAAGTTGGAGGGGGGGCATAACACAGGAGGATGCAGGGGACCTGCATCCTCCTGTGTTATGCCCCCCCCCCCTCCAACTTACCGGTGCTTCTGAGTCCCCAGTGCTTAGTCCGGGCAGCGTGTAGAGCTCTACGCGATTCGCGTGGAGCTCTACATGCTGCCCGGACTAAGCACCTGGGGCTCAGATGCAGGGGACCTGGACCCTCCTGTGTTATGCGCCCCCCCAACTCAGAAGCACCGGTAAGTTTGGAGGAGGGAGAGGGAGTGTTAAATGGGGGGTGTAAGGCATTTCTGGAGGCAGAGTGCTCTGTGAAATGCCTTTTAACCCCTTTAATGCCACTCTGCCTCCTGAAATGCCTTACACCTCCCTATATGCCACTCTTCCCCATAATATGCCTTTTAACCCTCTAAGTGCCAGAGTGGCATATAGGGTTAAAAGGCATATCATGGGGCACAGTGGCATATAGGGTTAAAAGGCATATCATGGGGCACAGTGGCATTTAGAGGGTTAAAAGGCATATCATGGGGCACAGTGGCATATAGTGGGTATAAGGCACTTCTGGGGCAGATGTGCATAACTGGGGGGCAGGTTGGAAAATAGAAGGAAATAAAACCAAAATATTTTTCTCAAGCATAGCTTTTATTAAAAAAATTGTTTAAATGAATTAACATTTACTGGTAAAACTTTTTTCCTAAAGGGTCGTCTTATATTCAGGCTTTTTCTTTTTTTCCTAAATTAATATTAAGATTTGGGGGTCGTCTTATAATCAGGGTCGTCTTATAATCGAGCAAATACGGTATGTGGAGGGTTGCACCCAGGTAAGCATATGCAGCTGGTCGGGTCCTTAGCATGTGGACTAATGATGGAATGAAGGGTGACCTCTAGAGGCTGAAATGTATAAGACTCCTATAAATAAATACAGAGTCCAGGCTAACAGGGTGGAATCCTGACGCAAGTGTCGGGTAGTCAGACAAGCTAAACTGGTACATGTAGAGAACAGACTGAAGTACAAAATCACCAGGAAAAAGAATAGGTAAATAAAGGCTCCAGGTACTCAAGAGTTCCAGCGTCAGGCAGATTTATTGAGACAAAAAAACAACGTTTCAACCTCACAATGAGGTCTTTTTCAAGCACCACCACCAGCCTGAACAATTGGTACAAGGCAGGATGGATCCATGCTTTCATATTGTTTACGCCAAATTCTGACCCGCCATCTGAATGTCACAGCTGGAATCGAGACTCATGAGACCAGTCAACTTTTGGTGAGCCTGTGTGAATTGTAGCCTCAGTTTCCTGTTCTTAGCTGACAGGAGCGGCACCCGGTGTGGTCTTCTGCTGCTGTAGGCCATCTGCTTCAAAGTTCAACGTTTTGTGCGTTCAGAGATTCTGCATACCTTGCTTGGAACGAGTGGTTATTCTCCTGTGACCTCTGGTTTGTTCACATGCAACTCTGCAAACCTAAGCCATGCTGTCATGTTCTTTTTAGAGAGAGGAGGCTTTGTCTTGCAACCCTTCCAAACAAACCATATTTGTTCAGTCTTTTTCTTATTGTAATGTCATGAACCTTAACATTTATCTTGCTAAATGAGGCCAGTAGAGTCTGAGATTAGCAGCAACTGCCTGCTACCTAACATCTTAATTTGTATAGAACCAGCAAGGGTGTAGTTAGTTTTTCACAAGTCTTCTACATTTTGGCTTTATTTTTGTTGAATAAATCATGACACCATGTAATATCATGTGTTGTTGTTCATCTGAGGACATATTTGTAGACCTGCTAAAGAACAGATGATTGTTTTTAGACAAGTGCAAATGGGCCAAAAATAATACAGACTTATTTTTTTCTGATTCATTTTTGGCCCATTCATTTCTGGGCGTCCACGTCCCTGTTTGGAGTTGCTGGGTTATGTCTGTGGAGATGCGGACGAAAAAAGAAAATACCAGATTAAGAATTTAAGATTGAAGACAGAATGGAGAAGATGAGGAAGTGGAAGTGGTCAGCAGAGAAAGTAGGGAAATATTCAGAGAGTGTGAGAAAGAGAGTGAATGAGAATAAGTGTGAGAAAATTATCAGCTTTTTGCTTAATTTTCCTTGTTTTCGGGGCTTCGTAAGAATTACTGAATTTACCAAAATTCTGTAAATTTGCAATTCGTACAAATCTGAATGCAGAAGTCCAATTGTTATTATGTCCTGATATGTAAAACAATAAAATTCAATGAGGGTTTACTTTCTTTTTTACACGACTGTATTTACAATTAGGTATAAAGGCTGCTAGGAAATATATTCATAAATAAGTCGCTTAGAACTTCTTCCTGTATGTCCGTCAGCATGCATACATACCTGGTGTTTATAGATGTTTTGAATTGTATTTCCTTTTGCTTTCTCGTTAACTAAGTGCATTTCGTTCAAAGCTTTAACTAAAGCACTCACTGAAATAAACACCCGGGGAGAAACACCAGCCGTCAGATGACTTTTAACATGTAATGTATGTTTCCCACTGCAGTTATACAGAGAGATTTTATAGATTTCTTCAAAAATCATATTCTTATAAGAATTTTCTGATAAACATCCAAAATGCCTTATCCATATATCTTCAAGAAGCTTGTCTGCTGGACGGTTTGAAGGATGGATATTATCAAAGAAACTTCCGGTATCCGGCAGCGCTAGAGGATGCGGTTCTATGGCCAGACTGCCACTCAGGGGTTCTACAAAGTAATCTGAGAGATATTCATTGGAAGCCCAGGCAGGAGGAAGGATTAATGTTCTATCTTTATGTTTGAGATACAGAATAAAAATATAAATAATTCTGTTGCTGAATGAGCCGCAGAGTATAATAATTTGAGCCGATGACATTAAAACAGTTTCTGACATTATTTTCATATTTTCAGATAGTTCTTGTGATAAACTAATTTTTACAGTGAAGGAAATACAAATTCCATAACTTGTCAGATACGCTCTCAGAGCCTGACTCTCTGTCTCTCCGGTGTCATCATCAACCGTGAGAATTCCCACCCAGGTCCATCCGAAATGTTTTAGAATCTTCATTATAATTTTATGATAGACAAGATAATTTTGAACAGAGCGAAAGAAATGTGGATAAACACGTCTATCACTCAGCGCATAGTCTGTCGCTCCATAACTGATCTACAAGATGGAAGAGAAAAGTGTAAACATTCTGCAGTAAAGGTTTCTAATAACAGCTTGGAGTCAGACATGGTTGTGATCTCACCATGAAACTGAATGCTAATGTCAGACAATACATGGAAGACCATTCAGGTTTCTCACCTGTGCGTATCCATACACCCCTAGTAACTGTGCTATGGGAATGGTAGTACTAGAATGGTGATCACCAATAAATCCAGCCACGTTGTTAGAATTCGCACAAGAGTAATTAGGGACGGTCATGCCGCGGCCAGACAAAATCTGAAGAATGCTTTTCACAGCTTTTCTTTCATCTAAACAGGAGTCATATATATGATAACCCAGGGTAATATTTGGTAAAATGTTTGGGTTGTTGTTCAATGTTTCAATGGCGAATTGAAAGACCAGTAAATTGATGTAATCCATGAGGCTTGGGCTGTGAAGGTAGAAGAATTAGATTAAATCAGAAGAACATAGTCAGAGGTCTGCCAGATAAAAACACTTATTAAGACTTTTTTGTAGGAATACCATGTTACCATCAACTAGCAAAGGTTCTAGATTTAAACAAATGGCAAAACAGGTCATGGGGCGGTGGAGAGTACTAGCAGTGTCTTCTAAACAGGATCCGTATCCACCTCATACTTGGTGATGATGATATCTGTCTTCAGCCCATTCTTAGCCCTGTTTAAGATGGTTGCATATGTCTGAATACAGTGGACAGTAGTGGTCATTGATGAGTCTATTCCCACCCAGTACAGCATGTGGCCCCTCTTTACAGATGAACATTTTAGGTTTATTTTTTCAAACATTCAGTAGAGAATTCATCTTATACATCTTTTTTAAACAGAAAAATCCTTTGAAATCTAAGAACCACATAGTATAGTCTTTCTCTTTCTGTCTTTTCCCTCCTCGGCATCTCAACTTCTTTTTCTTTTGTGCATCCTTATATGTTTTAGCCATTTCTGCATATTGCCAGTCTTAATGTTTTATGTGCTTTGGAATAAATGCAATATGTAGAAAAAATGACGAAATTGGCTTGCGCAAAAGAGCTTCCACTCCCCATTCTTTTTATAAAATATACAAAAAAAGCTGTAGTCAACATTTCGTTTAACTCTTGTAGCATTTATCAAGCCTTTATCATGGTCTCAAAACGGGGTTTCAGCTCCTTAGTGTAAACCTGCTTTATTTTATTTCTATACACATTTTATATAAGTGAAATATAAGTGAAATATAAGCACATATATTGTCTTCTCTATTTTCCTTTACCCCCACAAATCTCTTAAATATTCGGAAAAGTGATTTAAGCCTCACAATCTGTATTACAGATACTTATTTTCTTCAATATCTTGATAATATATTTTTAAATCGATGTGGCTAGAAGGAATGATCTTTCATCAATGCAAAAAAATATTTAACACCCCAATTAAGTCAATTGTATAAAATGTATAATATTGGAAAAAAACATCTTACATTGTATAAAGTTAATTAAAAAAAAACAGCCTAATAAAGAGTGATAAATATACATAAATTGACCTCAAAATAACAGACATTACAGTCATTACAGTGTGTATAAAGTTAAGAGAGTTAAATCTCTGAGAAAACTCAGTTTAAACTTTAAGAACCAAAATTGTTCTGCAGATATTATTTCCTTCCTTTATGGTTTGTTGAGGGAACTTACTCGGTACAGACATTTATGGGGAAAATTTGATCCTGTCCAAAAAGAAAACCACCCATTCGATTATTCACTGTGAGAACTCCTCCAATTATAATGTCCCCATCTTTAAAATACTCAAAGTCTTCAAATAGCCTGAAGATGTTTAAATGACAGGCCGGTGCTGGGCTCTGGATCTCAGATCTGCAGGGCGTCACACACAGGAGCAACAAACAAACGAGACATTTCAATGGTAGAGCCTCAGAGATCGGCATCATGCAGCCCAGTAACCTGTCGAGTGCCAGAGAGTGTCTGCCGGGTTCGGTGGAATCGAGCACCGTGTGGGTCAGTGGCATCTGCTTCATCTGATATCATTGTAATGAACCTGAACATCTCGGCTCTTTTTATACAGTGCGGTCTCATTCATTGCAATGGAGTCTCAATATAGATGCAGGACTTTGTGTTTTGGGATCGCAATTCTATGTTGGTTTTAAATTATAAGAAAACCGCAGAGCGCCGGTAATTGTCTGCATGGACAGAAATATACAAACGCAGACTTTAATGTCTTTAGAGTATTAGTTAGTTTTAGAAGGAAGTTTCACTCATCTGCAGTTTTGTGCCCTTTAATAATATTTATACAGTTTTCTTAGATCTAAATGTTATTCAGCACTTTTTAATTAATCATTGATTTTTCTGTATATGTCTTTTTAGGAAATATAATTCATGGAGGTCTTCTGAATGGATATGATTATATTCTATTTTATAATATGATAATTTAGCACAGAAATGCACCATTTGTTTTAATGTAATATATATATATATATATATATATATATAATTTATATTATCCAGCTCTGACATCCACCATTAGCATAGTCAGGACATCTCTTTATAAAATGTCTGTCACGTGCTATAATCCCCCAGTGCATATTGCATCAGGATCCTGCTGTCAGTCAAAACAGGAAGTAATAATAACCCACTTCCTGGACTCTCCCTGCATTATATCAGAAGGCTGCGCAAGAGCCTCTAGCACTAGACTTTGTTTACTTTGTGAAGCTGTTTCCACAAATATCTTTGGGCAAAACATCAAACAGCCATCACCTACAGCACACAGACTTAAGTTTGCAATGTAAGCAATAATAGGGTCTTAGCAGACAGGGCCCATGTGTGAGTGTGGGGGAGTGTATGAGTGTATATAGGTCTGTGCCCCCTCCTCCCTGTCAGCCATTTTCCCGATATCGGCTTAGGAGCAGATTCTTCTCCCAGAGCAGCACACATTACTGCCAGGACATGGGTGTTGAGAGCATACTAGCAGCCCTGAGAGCTGAAGTGAAGGAGGAGGTGGCAGACATCTGCAGGCTCAGTTGGCACACCTGCAGGCATCAGCCACGATTAGCGCTCCCGAGGATGACCTGTCGCCGCACCATGCAGCGCGGGCTGCGTCCTCCGACCCGCTTGAGCCCTTCTGAGGAGACCCGGTCAGGGTACAGGAGCAGGAGCCCAAGCACAGACTCATGGGCTCAGCAGTCTGCAGCTGTGAGGTCTGCACAACACTCTCCTCCACATCTTAAATCCTCCTCATCGCTGTCCAGGGGACAGAAAGATAGTATAAGCAGGTTGTTTAAGCATTGGGGACCAAGATGGTACAGGCAGGGTGTTTATGGGACAAAGATGGCACAGGTAGCGTGTTTATGGCACAAAGATGGTGTATGCTCGGCTGTTTGGGGACAATGTTGACTCATGCTGGGCTGTTTGGGGACAAAGATGGCACGTTCCTATTTGTGTATAATTTGGGTGCTGGTCAGGTTCTACGTGGGCAGTGTGGACGCCAGGGCTGGCTTTGGGGTGTGCGACCTGTGATCTATGCCTGTAATTTAGGGAGTTTATCTATACCTTTGCTGGGAGAAGAGGCTTTAATTTAATTTCCCAAATTAGCACAAATATGAACATGATCTGAAATATATTTTATTAGATTGTCCTTTAAATAATTTGTAACCAATATGCAAATGAGTGTACAGAAGGAAACACAAAACTATTTAGGGATTCATGACCGGTTCATTTAATGTTTTATTGTACATGTTACCTGAAGGGATGGATACATGAGATCTGGAGGGCCGATCATCTCAATTCCAATCAGTGAATCTTTCAGTTGTTCAGAATCCAGCAATTAACTCATTTATACTCATAATATGGGCATAAGCATTATATCTACACTGTCTGTAGAGGTTTATTTGGGTCTTGTTGTGTGTGTTTTGATTTGTGTGCTGCTGGTTTAGCAGTGCTTTATACTTCCTAAAAGTCCAGGACATTAATGTATTGTGTGAAAAATACTTTGTGATGTCCAGAAAACTAATTTAAGAGTATAACATTGACCATTGATGATTTTAGATTAATAAAACTTCAATTTCAGAATATGTTTCTCATAACTATTTGGTTAGACCATTAATTCTGCTTCCAAGTAAATATGTTTTTGTATTCAATTCCTGTCTAAAAAGAATTACATAGCATTTTGGAATAAATATACATCCTACAAGTCCTGCACTTGAAGCCACTATGGCAAAAATCTCTACGGCCACCATGTTCTTCCCTTTGGTGCTCAGATAGGCCGGGATCATCGCAATCCAAACGCTGCAGAACACCAGCATGCTGAAGGTGATGTACTTGGCCTCATTAAAACTGTCCGGTAATGTCCTGGCTAAAAAAGCTATAATAAAACTAAGAGCTGCCAGAAGCCCCATATAACCCAGGACACTGTAGAAGGCAATAACCGAGCCCTCATTACACTGAATGATGATCTTTCCCTGATAAGAGTGCATGTCCAGCTCCTGGAATGGGGGGGAAATGGCCAACCAGGAAATATTAATGATAACTTGAATGGATGAGCAGAGCAGTACTATAGAATTGGAGACTTTCACATTGACCCAGTTTGCCCAGGAGCTGCCGGGTTTCGCGGCTCTGAAAACAATATAGATCATGATTGTTTTGCTTAAAATACAAGACACGGCTAAAGAGAAGAGGACTCCAAAAGCTGTTTGGCGCAGCATGCAGGTTACATCCTCAGGACGACCGAGGAACAGAAACACACAGAGAAAGCTCAGCATGATGGAGACCAAGAGGAGGAAGCTGAGGTTCTTGTTATTGGCTTTCACAATTGGGGTATCTCTGAAGACAATGAAGATCAGTAATATCACAACAGTTACAAGACAAAACAGAATTGATGCAAATGATAAAACAGCAGCAACTGCATCCAAATATGATAGAAACTCCACCGATTTTGGAATACACCGATCCCTTTTCTCATTAGACCATTTATCACTTGGGCAAACAATGCAGTTCTCACTGTCTGAAAAACAACACAAAGTAACATTATGTCTCAATATGTAATTTTAACATAATATATATTTTTTAATGTGATTGTACTGCATGGTTTTAGGAAAATTACATTTTATTGAATCAGGGAAACAAATGACATTGAGACATTGGAAGAGAACATAATATATAGGGAGAGACATTGGGTTAGACAATAGCTCAACATCATAAAAGGAGTAGGATGACAAGGAAAGAAAAAGCTGCGGCATCTGACAATGACTGAACCTCTTCACAGAACCAATAGACACACAGGGAGAAGGGCTGCAGTAAGTAGAAGGGGTCTTAAGGTGTAGGCGAGAAAAAGGTGGCCAACTGCCAGCCGAATGTTCACTGCTGAAGCAATAACGCTAGAACCGGAGAACATTGGAAGGACAGCCAGCAAGCCCACACCCCACTATATGCCTCCATCCTGTCAGAGGCCAAATGGACCAGTTCTTCCAAACCCTGTATCTCCTCCATGCAGGAAACCCATTGACGCAAGTAGAGGACCTCAGATTGATTCCAGTAAAGTGGTATAAGACTTTGAGCTGCATTGAGAAGATGACGGAGAACCAAGCGTTTCATTAGTCCCAGAGACTGCCCTGAGTGAAGAAGGAGACCAAAACTCGGGGTAGGCCGGATTGGCTCACCGAAAACCTCCTCCAAACAAAGAAATATCCCGGCCCAGTAGGGCTGAAGTTGAATGCAGTCCCACCAGATGTGCAGGTAGGTACCTCTCTCCACTCTACATCTTCAGCAGGTTGGATTACTCCCCGTCAAGAGTCTACTGATGGCAACCGGAGTCCTGTACAACCTAGTCAACAGTTTATAAGCAGTTTCCTGCTTTTGAAGCAATATAACATTTATGCGTCAAAATACAGACCTTCTCCCACTCCCCCCGTCAAGAGTCTACTGATGGCAACCGGAGTCCTGTACAACCTAGTCAACAGTTTATAAGCAGTTTCCTGCTTTTGAAGCAATATAACATTTATGCGTCAAAATACAGACCTTCTCCCACTCCTGTTCGGAAAGGGCTTCCCCGAACTCAGCTTCCCATTTCCCCATGTACGCCGGGAGGAGCGAAGAATCCCTCTCCAGGAGCAGACAATAAATCATAGAAATACCACCCTTGGGGAGACAATCACGCCTGACTAGCTGTTTGAACGGGGTTAGGATCCTAATAGATGGTGCTTACACGGGAGCGATTTAACATATCGTATAATTTCAAAACGTTGCAACAGAGTACCCCGGGCCGTAGGAGCTGCTCGTTCAAAAGATAGAGGAGCAGTGCCATCCCACAGCAGCAAAATGGAGACATCAGGAGTTAACTCCAAAGGGGGTAAGTAAAAGAGAGGTGTGGTTTAGTGAATGAGGGGACAAATGGATATATATATGTTATATATATTGGCAGCACAGTATAATATTAATATATATTGGCAGCAGGGTCTAATATTAATATATATCAGCAGCAGGCTCTAATATTAAAGAATGAAAAATAACATCATATTTCAATCAAGGTCTTTCCTTCAAAGCGAAAAGTACATATTATGTATGTCTAACGCATATACATTAGTGATGTCCGGATCATGAACGAATCGTTCATTTGATCCGGTTCTTTTTAGTGATCCGGATGAGTCGGTTCACTAGACTGAACGATTCGTTTGTAGCGGTTCAGTCTGTGAATCATCATGCAGCTGTAACCTGATCCTAGAGCTGTGAGTCATCTGCAGAGCACTCTGGGGTCAGGTTACAGCTCATTAATTCTCACAGGAACGATGACTCATAGAGTCAGAGAGTCGTTCAAAGAGTCGAATGATCCGAAGAGTCGAATGAACCGAAGAGTCGAATGAACCGAAGAGTCGAATGAACCGAAGAGTCGAATGAACCGAAGAGTCGAATGAACCGAAGAGTCGAATGAACCGAAGAGTCGAATGATTCGAATCTTACAGGGATCCGGATCTTACAAGGATCCGAATCTTACAGAGATTCGAATCATTCAGAGAATATTACTGATACCATACTTTTATAAATAAATACATTAATAATGTTCACACTGCCCCCAGGATTTAGATTCCCCTGAGTTTGCCCCCCTTTACCTATAACTACACCTACAGTTAACTATATTAAATTAATTAAATTAACCCTCAGTCATCAGCATAAAATTAACCCTTATACCCCATCAACCATAACTGCCCCTGAAATTAACCGTAAAGATCCCATTAACCATAACGGCCCCTGAAATTAACCCTAAAGACCCCATTAACCATAACGCCCCCTGAAATTAACCCTAAATACTCCATTAACCATAACTGCCCCTAAATTAATTGCATGTACTCCAGATAAATTACCTAATAAATTGGTATGGTTGATGGGGTCTTTAGTGTTAATTTGGGGGCAGTTATGCTTAATGGGGTGTTTAAGGATAATTTAGGGGCAGTTATGCTTAATGGGGTCTTTAGTGTTAATTTAGGTGCAGTTATGCTTAATGAGGTGTTTAGGGTTAATTTGGGGGCAGTTATGCTTAATGGGTCTTTAGTGTTAATTTAGGGGCAGTTATGCTTAATGAGGTGTTTAGGGTTAATTTGGGGGCAGTTATGCTTAATGGGGTCTTTAGTGTTAATTTAGGGGCATTTATGCTTAATGAGGTGTTTAGGGTTAATTTGGGGGCAGTTATGCTTAATGGGGTGTTTAGGGTTAATTTGGGGCAGTTATGCTTAATGGGGTCTTTAGTGTTAATTTGGGGGCAGTTATGCTTAATGGGGTCTTTAGTGTTAATTTGGGGGCAGTTATGCTTAATGGGGTGTTTAGGGTTAATTTGGGGGCAGTTATGCTTAATGGAGTGTTTAGGGTTAATTTGTGGGCAGTTATGCTTAACGGGGTCTTTAGTGTTAATTTGGGGGCAGTTATGCTTAATGGGGTGTTTAGGGTTAATTTGGGGCAGTTATGGTTAATGGGGTGTTAAGGGTTAATTTTAGGGGCAGTCATGGTTGATGGGGTGTTAAGGGTTAATTTTAGGGGCAGTCATGGTTGATGGGGTGTTTAGGGTTAATTTAATGGTGAGGGTTAATTTAATTAATTTAATAAAGTTAGCTTAAGGTGCAGTTGCAGGTAAAGGGGAATGTAAATCCTGGGGGCAGTGATTATTAATGTATTTATTTATAACAGTATGGTGACATTCTCTGAATGATTAGAATGCCAATGAAGGCAGAGAGTCGTTCAAAGATCCGGATCTTACAATGATCCGGATCTTACAATGATCCGGATCTTACAATGATCCGGATCTTACAGTGATCCGGATCACTGTAAGATTCGGATCCCTGTAAGATCCGAATCTTTGAACGACTCTCTGCCTTCATTGACATCACTGGAGGCAGGGGGGAGGATTCATAATGAAAGGGGCGGGGCCAATCGTTAGTGTGCCTGCACGGAGTTACTGGAAAACAGTAACTCCGTGCAGACACACTGAGTGATCCGAAGATCCGGATCATGAATCGGATCATTTCAGTGAACGAATCGAAATGATCCGATTCACTTTAATGATCCGAACTTCCCATCACTAATATACATACATATATATATATATACCGTATTTGCTCGATTATAGGACGAAGTTTTTTCTAGCAAATGCTCTGAAAAATACCCCTCGTCTTATAATCAGGGTCGTCTTATAATCAGACCTCAAATAGGTCTGATTATGAGACTATGATCCAGATCCCCCGCAGCGATGCAGGGGACCTGGATCCTCCTGTGTTAACCCCCCCCCAACTTACCAGTGCTTCTGAGTCCCCGGTGCTTAGTCCGGGCTGCGTGTAGAGCTCTACACGCTTCCCGGACTAAGCACTGGGGACCCAGATGCAGGGGACCTGGATCCTCCTGTGTTAACCCCCCCAACTTACCGGTGCTTCTGAGTCCCCGTTGCTTAGTCCGGGCAGCGTGTAGAGCTCTACGTGATTCGCATGGAGCTCTACATGCTGCCCGGACTAAGCACCGGGGCTCAGATGCAGGGGACCTGGATCCTCCTGTGTTATGCGCCCCCCCCAACTCAGAAGCACCGGTAAGTTTGGAGGAGGGAGGGGGAGTGTTAAATGGGGGGTGTAAGGCATTTCTGGAGGCAGTGCTCTGTGAAATGCCTTTTAACCCCTTTAATGCCACTCTGCCTCCTGAAATGCCTTACACCTCCCTATATGCCACTCTTCCCCATAATATGCCTTTTAACCCTCTAAGTGCCAGAGTAGCATATAGGGTTAAAAGGCATATCATGGGGCACAGTGGCATATAGAGGGTTAAAAGGCGTATCATGGGGCACAGTGGCATTTAGAGGGTTAAAAGGCATATCATGGGGCACAGTGGCATATATGGGGTATAAGGCATTTCTGGGGCAGAGTGGCAAGCCTGGGGGCAGATGTGCATAACTGGGGGGGCAGGTTGAAAAAAAAAAAGGAAATAAAAACAAAATATTTTTCTCAATCATAGCTTTTATTAACAAACAATTGTTCACATAGTTTACATGAACTAACATTTACTGGTAAAACTTTTTTCCTACAGGGTCGTCTTATATTCAGGCTTTTTCTTTTTTTCATAAGTTAATATTCAGATTTTGGGGGGTCGTCTTATAATCAGGGTCGTCTTATAATCGAGCAAATACGGTATATATATATATATATATATATATATATATATATATATATATATATATATATATAATATAGTGTATATGTAGCGTTTTATAACTGCCTCCCCCTACTTTGGTCCCTGTCCCACCATGTGCCCCCCTTAAATATGAAAGCTGGAGATGCCACTGATTGTAGGTTCTTGTGATACATGAGTATAAGGGTTATAACTAGTGCCCCTTTCAGGAGGTGTCTCCACTGCTCAAGAGCAAGAATTATGGCTAGTGCTGCTGGCATGAAGCAAATCACTATAGAGGTCCAGTGCAAGATGGATCCAACCCCACCTTTGAATGCCTTCACCTCAAGAACTGCTATGCTATCTTTCCATACATTATTTATGTTTACCTGCAAATACAGGATTTGTATGTTTTATTCAGTTGCACGTGCTGTTTCCATGTGTTGTTTACTTGATCTATACCTGAACTACATTTTGTTGGTGTCATAATAATGGTAAACTTTTCTTTCAAACATTGGAAGGCCATAACAGCATCTCCATCACTCCCCTTACTGGTTAGGGTTGTTAAGGGAGTGATGAGTTTGGAGTAGTTGCGAAAAAACTTCCTTTAATAGTTCACAAAACCAAGGAACCGCTGTAAAGGTTTAAGTCCATCAGTCAATCTAGAATGACTATATAATGTATGCCAGAAATGCCACCTTGGTTACCTTGCAGATGCATCATTCCAGGTTTGCGTACAGACCGTGGGTAAAAACAGGTGAGCACATTGCAAACATGCTTTTGGTGGGTCGGTAAATTGGTAGAGGAGAATGTCATCCAGGTGCACCACAATGAGCTGTTGAGGGTAGTCCTGAAGACAATTTATTAACTCCTGAAACACTGCAGGGGAGTTGCAGAGACCGAAAGTCTTGACCTTGTATTCGTAATGGTCCGCCCAGGTGTTGAAGGAAGTTTTCCACTCATCCCCTGACGAGGTTGTAAGCTCCATGCAACATGCCAAATAGTTACTTGATCAAGGGCATTCTCCCACAAGAGAACAAACAGCGATATGCGATATGCATTTCAGTGGGTAATCTTGTCCCTGATAATCCATTAAGGGGCATAAATCACCCTCCTTCCTTGTAACGAAGAAGAATTCTGCTCCTGCGGGTGATGAGTAGAGCCGGATGAACTCTCTTGAGATTCTCCTCCATCACCTGCATCTCAGGAATGGATAAAGAGTAGACACAGCCTTTGGGGTGCATGGTCCAAAGGAGTAATTCTATAGGACAGTCATAAGGTATATGAGGCAGTAGTTTCTCAGACTCCTCCTCATCCACGTATTGTTGGTATTGCTTGGGCATAACGACAGTAGAGGAAATTGACAGTGCTAAGGTAGTAACTCTCACTGGTTTGTGACAATGGAAGGCACAGTTCAATCCCCAAGATTTTATCTGTCTGGTGCTCCAGTCTATGACAGGGCCTTACCTCTGTAACCACTGGAAGCCCAAAACCATAAGAATTGATGAGGAACATTACATTACATTACATTTCACCTATTTTTAATGAAAAGGCCGACTGTTAGAGCAAAAGGCTTTGTGGTGTGGGTATCCTCTGCTGGCTGAAGTGGTCTGCCATCACTCCACTAGGCGGAGTCTTCCTTGGTTGAATAGGTAGACCCACTTAGGAGCAGAATCAAGAGTCCTGACAGGCCAGAATCCAAAAATGCATCTGTGCCTGTGGAACCCGTGGACTGGATCAGACAAAATACAATGGTCATGTGAGTGGATTTGAGATCAGGGTTTACATCCATGGCATAGTTCACGGAACCCTGTTTGATAGTGAACAACAAGGTGGAGGCAGTTGTCCTCTGTCTTGGCAGATCAAAGACAAAGTGCATGGCCCCACTAACACAATAACAAACAGGTGGAGCGTTCCTTTACTAGAGGGGGCAAGCCATTGCTTTGTCCATTAGAAGAGAGATGACATAGCCCAACTTGGCACGGTCAGAAGGGAATTAAGACGGCATCAATTCGGAATGTGTTTCACATTGATTCAGAAATCCTTGACAACCTGTAGGGTCTTCACCGTAACCTGAAGGCGCGTGTAGAGGGTTAATGGGGTCTATATAGTACTAGGAACGAGAAAATTGGCCAGTTCATGCAGGACGTTTCTTCGCACTCGTTCTCTCTATTATGAACACGGGAACAAGAGTGGGCGCTTACTGGCTAGGGCGTTGTGGGCCAAGCAACAGACACTATACATTAATAGCATTAAAATGACTAAGGGTCTGGTTTCTTGCTTTCCTGCTGACATAGCTGACTCCTTTTGTCATTACTACCGCTCACTCTACAATCTCCCCTGTGATTCGGAGGGCGCTACCCGAGCATCTCTCATACACGCTTACCTGGAGGAGCATGTAAGCTGAAAACTAACGGTGGAACAGCCTGAGGCTATGGAGGGGGAGATCAAGGAGGACACAGGGAGACTAAACACAACAACGTGTAGAAGTGCAATAAGCACGTAACAGCAGTGTTCGGTAGAGCGATGGCAATGTAGCCAAACCCTCAGTCAATGGTAGAACGATCTGCTTGGGGTAAACGGAAGCACCACTTTAAGTGGCAGCAAGGTAGAAGAATAATAAATGAGAAGTACAATCTCCACAGTACTTCACAGCCATGACTCACACTTTATAGGTAAGAACCAGAACCATCCTGAAACAGAACAAAGTTTACGACGACAACCATATTAACCTATCACTATGCTTCTTCATGGTACAAGTGGAGCCATCATTGGGTAAAGGATAGTTGGAAAGGGAATCCCCAGCAATATCGGATGCCTCTATCCTGAAGCAATGACGTGAGTTGCCTCAACATCTGCCGATTGCGTAATGTGACAGCGGAAAGATCTTGGTACAGTGCCAAGGTTTGGCCTTCAAACGTAAATTAGCGGGAATTCCACGCCGTGTTCATTATTTCTTCCTTCATAATAAAGTCCTGAAAGCAACATATTACTCTCTGTGGGTGGATCTGTTGGCCTGCCGCGTGGCCGTAGTGTGTACCCTGTCTAGGCGTATAGGGGAATCCAGGTCACGGCCCAAGACAGTGTTGAAGTGCCGCTGTAATGGCGGCAGCAGATCCTGAGGGCCGTCTGATTCCCTCAGGCCCCTCACCCACACGTTATTACACCTACCTCTATTCTCGATGTCTTCCACTGATCGCCGCAACTCCGTCGCCAGACCCGTTAGTTGGGAGGTTGTCCGCTGCATCTCCTACACCTGCACTGTAATCGCAAGCAATATCCTCCTAGTGGATGAAATCATGAGAGCAGGAATGTCTTCTCTGAAAGGATAAACGTCTGAATGTTAGATATCTTCAACGCATTCGGCTGCTTCCTTCAATTTACTGAACGTACAGATCCAGTAAAAATGTGTCACTTAAAACTGTTAAACGATAGCACCTATTGAATCCTGATTGACCCAATGTTCAAAATGTATTGGAAAATGTATTTCCTGTTGTGTGATACGAGTATGCGAGTCTTTAAGGTGGGAAGTACGCCGTTCCACTCCAGCTATATCTGTCACCTCTTCATGCAAGGTGCGCTTAACCTACTCGATCAGGTTACTGAAATCCACCTTAGTAGGGAGGGAGCGGAACATCTCCTGCAGGACATCCGTGGACGGAGCAGCGCCAGTTTTTGCACAATTTTCCTTGGTCTTGTCTTATATTCCGGAGCCATCTGTCTATCCTATGCATGTTTAAATTCCCCCACTGTATTAACCTCTACCACATATGCCAGAAATCTTTTCCACTTATCTACCACCATTTGACATGGGAAGGCAATGTTAAAGTACAGGACCAAAAAAGCCTCACCATGAGTCGATATCTTGAACAAATTTGCTAATCATATATTAAACCGTAAACAAATATTGGATGCTAATGCTTTAATACCTAAAGGAATCTCTTTTTTTCAGAACCAGCTGGATACAGGAGCATGGAGTTTGGGGCTAATGTAAATCTTTCTGATTATACATCTGAGGTGCTGGGTATCACAGCTGGTTGTCGGCTGCCAGGTAGTTTATTTTTTTGCCCCTTGGGTGAGGTTGGTGATGTTAAAGCTCCAGTCATGCCTGTGTTGTCTATTATTTGCTCTTTTATAGCTACACCTACCCCTACTTGTGGCTCTCAATACCCCCCGGCCCAACTCCACCCTCTACCCGACCAGGAGCAGGCCTTCATTCATACACACCTACTACGGGTATACCATTTGTATGTTTTATGTAATCTTTCATACCAGATCTATTGGATATCTCTCCCTCCGAGCACCGGACACAGTCGTAGCAGCAGGTTTGTGTTCCAGGTCTCAGGACTTTTCGATATCCAGGCAAACAGTTCTCTGAACACTGAGACCTTGGAATCTACAAACAGGAAAAGATTACAAGAAGAAGATAGTTGAAATGACTTTGACCATTACAAATAGCGTATGTTTGAGCCACTCTTATAAATGCATAATTCATTGAAGAAGCACAATCACAGAATACTAGATATATCTACTAAAAATATTAAAGATAAACATGTAGTTTCCTTGTTTTGAACAATACAATAGGAGTAGAACATAATTGGATGATTAGATAATTAGAAAATCATTCAACAAGATCAAAATAATTCATTGCCTTTCAATTCAAAAAATATAATAGCCTACAAGTCCCTAGATGAGTGTTTAATAATACTTGTACTACCCCTTAAATTTAAATGGAAGGGTTTCCATCACCTTTTACCCACCATAACGTATGTAATGATATTGTATACCTGCAAATACAGGGTTTTTATGTCTTATTCAGTTGCACGTGCTTTTTCCATATGTTGATCTATAACTGAACTACAGGGAGTAAGTAAAAGGGACTCTGGGGATGATTACGGGGGTCAGAAGGAGGGAAGACTGCACTGACACTCACAGTCTTCCCCTGATCTGCAGTTAGTTTGGCAAATATATATATATATATTTTTTTTTTTTTTGGTGTGGTAGCGGAGAGAGTGATTGCATGCTAGGGAGCATGGAGCGGGGCCCAAGGAAATGCTTGGGTAGGGTCCAATTTTTTCACTATAAAATATGTTGGCAACAGGGTCTAATACTTATATTTATATATATATATATATATATATACATATATTGGCTGCAGGGACTAATATTAATATATAACGGCAGCAGGGTCTAATATTAATATATAATGGCAGCAGGGTCTAATTAGTATATGTCGGCAGCAGGGTCTAATATTAATATATAATGGCAGCAGGGTCTAATTAGTATATGTCGGCAGCAGGGTCTAATATTAATATATAATGGCAGCGGGGTCTAATATTAGTATATAACGGCAGCAGAGGCTAATATTAAAGAAACTGCCAGTTCCGCTGCTATTTTGAAGTCATATTTCAATCACGATCTTTACTTCAAACAGATAAATCCATATTGTGTAGTTAAAAATGCATGTCTAAAGCATATATATATATATATATATATATATATATATATATATATATATATATATATATATATATGCACACAGAGCAGGCCTTAGGTGTTCTGGCGCCCTGTGCAGACTACTCCTCTGGTGCCCCCCATCCCAAAAAAAGAAAGGAAAAAAATCTTGTCACTATCTATCTCCTCTCCCCCTTTATCACTATCTACCACCTCTGCCTCTCTGGTCATTAAATCATCGGGTTTTTTTGTTTGTTTTAACTTTATTTAACATCCTCCATGTTAAATAAAGTTAAAAAAAACTTTATTTAACATGGAGGATGTTAAATAAAGTTTAAGAAAAAAATGATGTTTTAATTTAAGTCCCAGGCAGGCGCCCCATTTTATAACATCCCTCCTACTTTGGTCTCTGTCCTCCCATATGCCCCCCTAAATATGAAAGCTGGAGACGCCACTTATTTTCAGGGCATGTAGGCATGTAGTAGGGATCTAAGGAGTTAATAAAATGGATTCAAAGGTGCGAAAGGGTAAAAACATAGATCATGGTCTTATAGAAGACGTGCTGTACACTCGTTATATATATATTATAGAGAAATTTCCCCCAAAAAAGTGGACATCATTGGTAAGTGGAGTGTGACTGCTTCTAATTATTTATATAGATGAGATGGCAAAGGCAAACAGTCCAGAAATCGGCTGCAAAATGAGCAGAACAAGGGAAGGTATTTCATTACAAAGGAAGTTGTTGTATGTTGGATCTGGATAGAAAAGAGTTAACGGGAAGCATGATATCAGTATAGAAGGAAAATGCCTCTACAGTTACAACCATTACCCTGTCAAAGTTGTTTTCTTTTAACCTCTTTATATAATGTTTATATTCCCCCTTACCTGGTTGTCTTTGTTCCTCCATATTACGGAATGCGAGTCAATGATGAGCTGCTGACCATCTGGAGCCCACTCAGTGAAGTTGCCCACAACGTTTCTAAATGCAGACTTATTTTCTAACAACACCCAATTTGTAATTGTGTAATAGTATGCAAATTCTCCATGTCCATCGTATAATGTGCGGCCCAACTGAGATGCAGATGTTATCCTTTTTATATAGCGATGCAACTGTTAAAAATGATTTAGAACAAAACAAGAGGACATTCACAGTCACAATGTAGGAGAGTTTTCTTCTACGTCATTAATCAAGAAAATAAAAATATTTTACAACAGAACAAATATTCGCCCGTTTCCGTCTTCTTTTCGGGCGAATATTCGTGGACATTCTTCGTGCTTGTTTTATCTTCGTTTTCTCCCGGCTGCGTAGCAGGGGTGAATACGGGGTTAAGAACACATCGGAGCAGCAGCAGCAGCAGCAGATGCGTTCGCGCCGTGAAGGAACGTGTGTGCGACTCTATTGGTCGCCGGAAGGGGCTGGTCTGGCATCAACGAGTGAATTGCAGAACTGCAGAATGCACCTCATTCGTTGATGGCAGGCGAGCCCCCTGCCGAAACAACCAATAGAGTTGCACACACGTACCGAGGTGTACTGTACACAAAATGACCTAGACAAATGCTCCAAGGAACGTGGCCTCCTTTTTATCATACACAGTCACACATCCATAGATGTTTAATAAAAGAATAGGGATTATTTTACATTTTTAAATTGATTTTGGACCACTTGTAATACATGCCTAACATTTGCTACCTATTTACAATGGCATACTTTGCAACAACCCAACTTTTACTGGACAGGACTGGAAAAAAGCAGGACTGTCCACAAAAATGTTGGGTGTGTTGGCAGGTATGTGAATGGAAAAATGTTGGACAAGAACTAAAAAATAGCTTAGGGTTAATGTACGGTTATTTTTAAGATTATTAGCAGTGCACTGTTTTGGTTAAAGATGTATTATGTCTAAATAATAATTTAATTTTAATGGGTTTATTTAATTTTATTTTAAAGTTATATTTATTATTATTTACTTTATTATATTTATTTAATGTTGTAGTGCTACCCTACCCAGCTACACCTATGTGCACTAGCATACCTAGTTTAGCTAAATTTGATGGGACAGGAAAAAAAGCAGGACTGTCCCTGAAAAGGTTGGGTCTGTTGGCAGCTATGTGGATGGAAAAATGTTATAGGGTGAAGTGTGAGTTATAGCGTTAATGCTAGTGAGTGTAGAAGTGAAGGCCAGGACAAATAACAAGAGGAAAGGTCCTTGTGATTTGTGAATTGTACATGTGTGTGTTATGTGTTATGTCACTGTGTTATGTGTGTTATTGTGTGTGTTATGTTTGGTAGGTTGTGTATCAGACGGAAAAAAATGAAATGGAAATGGAAAAGGAAATGGAAAAGGCGAATGAGCGGGCAATTGGCGACCCACTCACCTGTTTCACCCCAGGGCAAAGCATCCAAACAACTGTCAGTCCTAGACTTCCAGAGCTCAGACACTAGGCCGTAGCGTAAGCTGGCTACTCCGGCGGAGGTAGCAGGCGTTGCCACACCGCAAACAGACGCAGCCAGGGGGGAGAAACTGCCCTTACCATTAGGGACATTTTGGGCATGACTCTAGCCAGGAAGGGAACTGGTAGAGAAGAGACGCTGGCACCACCAGCAGCAGCAGCATTGGGAAAGGCGAATGAGTGGGCAATTGACGACCCGCTCACCTGTTTCACCCCAGGGCAAAGCATCAAAGTCTGTCCATGGCGTTTGGGAGTGGACTTCCAGAACTCAGACACTGGGCCCTAGCGTAAATTGGCTACACCGGCGGAATTTAAGAAAGGCAATCTGCTCCATCAGATGAGGTGCCATGCGTGAGCGCTGTGGACTCCATGTTTCCAGTCATAGAAAACACGCGTTCACTTTAAACAGTGGTTGGCGGACATGATAGAAGCTGCTGCGCAACCCATGAGAGTGCAGGCCACACACTCTTCTTTTCATCCCAGTAGCTAAGAGGATCAACATTATGTGCAGAAGGAACTTCACAGAGGTAAAGTTTGACCATTTCAGCAGCACTACTCTCCTTTCTGCTGCTAGCTCTGTCAGATGGTCCAACTATACTCCCAAGTGCCTCTTCCCAAAACGCAGCTGCTCCACTCAGCTGTGTTGTTGTGATGCTTGTGGCACTGCTGATGATGCTGCTGCTAGGGGTAGCAGACCACATCATCTCTTCCTCCTCCTGCACCTCTCCCTCCTCGGACAGCATTCCCATTTTACGCTGCCAGTAACGCACCTTGTTGACCAATTGCTCCCGGTAGCTACTGAGAACATTCAATTTCAAAGCTAACTTTCCCTTAATTCTTGGATCGCAAAGGCACGCTAGCATCATTTCGGGACTCTCTTCCATGCGTTTGCGAAGGTGTACTTTTCGCAGATCCTTCAGCTTCCTGACTATGGCTGCTACGTCAGGATGTAGAGTGCCACATCCATCTTGCTGCCTAGATGGGAGAACACTGGGATTACCTGGGCCAGACTGGCAGTGTTTGAGCTTAAATTTTTTGTGGCATCCCTGAATGGTTTAAGGACTGCCACTAGCTGGACGATCACTGTCCAATCCTCCCTATTCAATGGAGATGTAATCCCAATATTGTGCTCTGAGGCAAGATTATGGATTGCCCTCTGCTGCTCCAAAATCCTCTCGAGCATGTCTAACGTGGAGTTCCACCGTGTACTGACATCCTGACGTAGGCAGTGTACGGGAAGACCTGACCTCTCTTGCTCTTCCCTCAAAAGTTGGCTAGCCTTAACACTATGGTGAAAGTGCCCAGCGATCTTTCTGCAGCGGGACAGAACTACTGCTGCCACATTAGTTCCTTCTGACATTGCTGCCTTCACTACAAGATGGATGATGTGGGCTGCACAGCTCACACCAACAATATGACCATCTCGCAGCGCTTTCACCATATTGGCACCTCCGCCAGTTACCACAAAACCAACTTCAACATTGGTGCCTGCCTCTGCTCCCACCCAAAGGCTAAACATTTTCCTCATCGCATGCAGAATATTTTGGGAAGTGTGCTTTTCATCCATCACTTCTGCATGGAGAAGGAAAGATCGGTAGCCTGCTGCAGCAGCTTCCTTAGACACACCGGGCTGACACCAGTGTGCTGTCAAAGAAAGAAAGGCATGCTGCCCACTAGGTGCACTCCACAAATCTGTTGTGAAATGAACAGAGTGACCAGCAGCCTTGGAAAGCTCCTCTTTTACTGCTGCAACACAGGACCGATACAATGAGGGGACAATGTTCCTGCTGAAAGTGGAACGTGACGGAACTGTATACCGTATTTGCTCGATTATAAGACGACCCTGATTATAAGACGACCCCCCAAAATCAAAATATTAATTTAGGAAAAAAACAAAAAGCCTGAATATAAGACTACCCTATAGGAAAAAAGCTTTAGTAGTAAATATTAATTCATGTAAACTATTTTTTCTGATTTAATAAAAGCTATGATTGAGAAAAATATATTTTTATTTCCTTTTATTTGCCAACCTGCCCCCCCAGTTATGCACATCTGCCCCAAGGCTTGCCACTCTGCCCCCAGGCTTGCCACTCTGCCCCCAGAAATGCCTTATACCCCCCTATTTGCCACTCTGCCCCATGATGTGCCTTTTAACCCTCTATATGCCACTCTGCCTCCAGAAATGTCTTATACCCTCCTATATGCCACTGTGCCACATGATATGCCTTTTAACCCGCTATATGCCCCTCTGCCCCATGATATGCCTTATACCCCTATATGCCACTCTGGCATATAGGGGGTTAAAAGGCATATCATGGGGCTGAGTGGCATATAGGGGGTTAAAAGGCATTTCTGGAGATATATATATATATATATATATATATATATATATATATATATATATATATATATATATACTGCTAACAGCAATCACACTCCTATCAAGCCAAGGCAGCCAGTACATGCTGGAACCTGGGGATGTTAGAAGTGTGATTACAGCCTCCATATGCCATGCTACCACCCCCACCCCCCTTACACATCCATGCTATCACACACACACACTCATTCACAAACATTTAAATACTCATTCATTCCATTAATCACACATACTTCACACATTAATCACAAAAACCCTCCCCCACCCCCTTACCTGAACTGCAGATCTCCCACTCGCAGACTTCTGCAGGGGCCCGGCTGTGCGAGCAACTTCTCTGGCCCCGCCCCCAGAGGAAGGAGGGGGAGGTAGAGTTATGTGAGGACTGTGCTAGCTTCCTGTTTCCTGCTGCTAATAGCAGAGACGGTGCTCGCGATCAAAGCCCGGTAAGCAGCACGGCCGAAGCAGAATGAGGTCTGATTAGAAGACGACCTCGATTATAAGACGAGGGGTATTTTTCAGAGCATTTGCTCTGGAAAAAACCTCGTCTTATAATCGAGCAAATACGGTATTTTGGAGGCACAGCCGCCATCAATTGTTTGAAAGGCTCCCCTTCGATCATAGAGAAGGATGCCCCTCCAACAGCAATGAACTGACCAATAAGTCGCGTTACTTTATTGGCCTGCTGTTTGGGATTGACCTTTTGGATTGGAATGCCACAAATTGTTCCAGGGTGGGCTGGACATGCAGTGCTCCAACCTGCCTTGGTCTCTGGCTGCCAGCACTAGCTGCTGCTGCTGCTATTGGCTCAGAAGCAGCTGTTGGGGTTTTTCCACGGCCACCAGCTATGCTGCCTGCGCTGATTTTTACTTCTGCATCTTTCCCCAATAGCACAGCGTTGTGTTGAGTGCTGAGGTGATGCTTCATGCTAGCACTGGTAAAATGGCCAGACACTTTCCCTCTGCTTATTAGCTTCCCACGATGTTTGCACTTTCCATAGCGCCCTTTTTCAACATTTTCAAAGTGCTTCCAAATTGCGGCGCGCATAGCCTTGGAGTGTGCCTTGGGTGCTGCTTCTACTGCTCGGGGTGGATGAACAGAGGCAGAACTAGTGATGGTGGGACTGGTGGTAACAGTACTGGCCATAGTGGGACTGCTAATTGCTTTAACTCTAGATTTGCTAGGTTTTGCTGCTGCTGCTGGTGGTGGTGGTGATGATCGTAGCAGAGAAGGTGGAGGCTCAGGGGAAAATTCTGCACTAGTCATTTGGACACTGCTCCCTGAGGAATCTGATTCCTGACCACTCATCTCCTCTACTTCCTCTGGCTCATAGTCTAGTTCTTCATTAGCCAGATTGAATGGAATTCCTGCTAGGCTGGAGCTAAGACTGATATCGTCGTGAGACTCGTGACTAGTAGTAGTGCGAGCAGGAAGAACAGACTCTGCACTTGGCCTCTCAGTCTCAGGCTCCTCTGCTACCTCGCTAGGTGGAGTTCCACTATGTGTAGCCCTCTCTCTAACTGTCTTTACAAAAATATTGTAAGGACTTGGTGGCTTGCTAGAGGTACTAGGAGGACATGGCGTAGCGGTACCGGTGGGAACAGTAGGCGCAGCACTAGTGGTGGTAGAGGCGGTAGAGGTGGGGGTGGTGGTGGTGGTTTTCCCTACGAAGGAATGAGATCGCTTTGGTTTGGGACCCCTCTGAGTCTTGCTGCTTGCTGCTTGGTACCTTGCATGCTGCTTGTGTATGGGGAAGATGCTGCTTGGGGCAAAAGGCACTTCTTTTTACTCACTGGGCTAGTAGAAGTACTAGTTGTGCTACCCTTTAACTTTGAACGTGCTTCTGGTGCTTTAGGCTTTCCGTAAAAAAACATAGAACTTGTGGGCCTAGCCGCACTACTACTGCCTGCTTTTGGTGCCTTTCCTTTACTTGATGATCCTTCAAGCAATGCTTCCCCAAATGATAAGCGAGAGCTTGGCCTACTTGGCCGACTAGACTGACGCAAAGGCTGCAGGGGGATAAAAAAATTAAAGACTTTGAATTTACACGGGCCTAAGAGCCTAGCTACTACTACTATGCTAAACCTACAGCTAAACCTACAGCTATATTAGTATTCTAGTCTAACTCTAGGCAGACGCTCTCAAGCCCACTAAGCTAAAGTGAGGTTAAATTATATATAATATTATATTATTAATAGATTAGAATTACTTATATTATGGATTATAGATAGAATATAGATTATGAATTAGAAATAATTACTTATATATATTATAGATTATGAATTAGAATTTATATTATATTATATAATATATTATAGATTAAGAAGATTAAAGATTAGAATTATTTTAGTACTACAGCTAGTAGCTTGAAGCTTTGCTTAGTACAGTTGTTGTCGTCACACAGTCAATTTTTCTTGAAAAGAAATTAGAATTAAAATAAAATGTCACAGCAAAACAGTTAGCTTCACTGCTTGCTGAAACACACAGCACTTATGCGGCTGCACTCACTAGCCCAACAAGTTCACTGATGGACTGAGGTGAGCAAAAAAAATGAAATAAAATGAAATAATAATTAATTAAGAAAAATTGACTTGGTCGCTAAAACAAAGCACAAACTATAGAGCTGCAGCACCAGTACTAATAAGATTAGCTGAACTATAAGCTAGTAGTAATTATTAATTATATTTATAGCTAATTTAATTAACTATTAAGATAAGAATTATAGAATTATTGATATTAATGATTTTAGATTAGACACTAGTAGATGTAGTATACTATTACTAACTATAGTATATAGAACTGACAAATATATATATAATTTTATAATGAATTCAATTATTAATTATTAATATTACTGATTTTAGATTAGACACTAGTAGATGTCTTGAATGTCTACAGTACACTCTACACTAGTATACTATTACTAATACTATACTAACTATAGTATATATAACTGGCAAATATATATATAATTTTATATGTATTCAATTATTAATAATATATTCTATTAAATTATTTATAAATTCTATTATTTAATTTATTTAAGCAGGACAGGCAGTAAGCACTAGTGCCAGCCCAGGGCAAGGGCACCCCAGTGCCACTGAGGCACTGAGTGCACTGTCAACTCACCAGCACTACACAGTTGATGACAGACAAATTAAATAAAAAAATGATTAAATTAATAAAATTATTATTATTAAATATATTAATTAAGTAGAACTGAAGTGAGGATGAAGTACACTGCGAGAAATGGCAGGCTGAGGCTTACCAGTCTCACACAGAACAGAACAATCTCTCTCTGTAACGCTCGGATGCAGCACAGCAGTGTTGCCAAAGCAGTCACAGCGAAAAATGAATGGATCTCTCAGGCAAGCTCTGGTCTTATAAAGGCGCCTTCAGAATTCAAAAAACAGCAGCACAGGCATTGGACGAGACCCTTAGCGTGACGTCACAAGAGTGAGCTGATTGGACAGACGAGATCAGCTCACTCCTGTTTGAAATTTTGGCGGCTGCGCAGCAAAAACGAAGACGATTCTTCGTGGTTGTGCGTCTTCGTCTTCTCCTACGTTTTGCCGGCACTGTATTCTCTTCGGCGCGTCTTCGGCACGAACAAAAACACGGCCTCTTCGTGCTCGTTTACATGTTCGCCCGAAGACGAATGCGCAAGTCTAGTTATAACCATTGGATGATTTCATGGATCACTGAACCCGTCTCTATGTCATATATTTATTAGTAGCTATAAAGGCTGACCAGAATTCATATTCTTAAAAAAAGCCTTAGAAATTCTTCCTGTATGTCCGTCAGCGTCTGACACGTGAAGCAGTCTGTATTTCATACATACCTGGTGTTTATAGATGTTTTGGATTGTATTTCCTTTTGCGTTCTCGTTATAAACTAAGTGCATGTCATGCAAAGCTTTAGCTAAAGCACTCACTGAAATAAACACCCGGGGAGAAACACCAGCCGTCAGATGATCTTTAACAAATAATTTAGGTTTCCCGCTGCAGTTACACAGAGATATATTATAGATCTCTTCATAAAGCCTATTCTTTTCAGAATTTTCTGATGAACATCTATAACGCAATGTCCATATATCTTCGAGAAGCTTGTCTGCTGGACGGTTTGAAGGTTGGATATTATCAAAGAAACTTCCGGTATCCGGCAGCGCTAGAGGATGCAGTTCTATGGCCAGACTGCCATTCAGGGGTTCTACAAAGAAATCTGTGAGATATTCATTGGAAGCCCAGGCAGGAGGAAGGATTAATGTTATATCTTTATGTTTGAGACACAGAGTTAATAGATCAATAATCCTGGTGCTGAAAGAACCGCAGAGTATAATAATCCGAGCCGATGACATTAAAACCGTTTCTGAGATAATTTTCATACTTTCAGAGAGTTGGTGTAATAAACTAATTTTTAAAGTTAAGGAAATACAAATTCCATAACTGGTCAGATACGCTCTCAGAGCCTGACTCTCTGTCTCTCCGGTGTCATCATCAACCGTGAGAATTCCCACCCAGGTCCATCCGAAATGTTTTAGAATCTTCAATATAATTTTATTATAGACAAGATAATTTTGAACAGAGCGGAAGAAATGCGGATAAACACGTCTATCACTCAGCGCATAGTCTGTCGCTCCATAACTGATCTACAAAATGGAAGAAAAAAGTGTAAACATTCTGCGGTAAAGGTTTCTAATAACAGCTTGGAGTCAGACATGGTTGTAATCTCACCATGAAACTGAATGCTAATGTCAGACAATACATGGAAGACCATTCAGGTTACTCACCTGTGCGTATCCATACACCCCTAGTAACTGTGCTATGGGAATGGTAGTAGTAGAATGGTGATCGCCAATAAATCCAGCCACGTTGTTAGAATTCACACAAGAGTAATTAGGGACGGTCATGCTGGGGCCAGACAAAATCTGAAGAATGCTTTTCACAGCCTTTCTTTCATCTAAACAGGAGTCATATATATGATAACCCAGGGTAATATTTGGTAAAATGTTTGGGTCGTTGTTCAATGTTTCAATGGTGAAAAGAAAGACCAGTAAATTGATGTAATCCATGGGGCTTGGGCTGTAAAGGTAGAAGAATGAGATTAAAGCAGAAGAACATAGTCAGAGAGCTGAAAGATAAAAACAATTATTGAGACTTTATAGCAGTACCATGTTACCATTAACTGGCCTGGACCCAAACAAACAGCAAAACAGGTCATGGGTCGGTGGAGAGTACTATAACATGTGCTCTAAACAGGATCCTTATCCACCTTTGTGAGAAAGATTTCTGTCTCAAGCCCATTCCTAGCCCTGTCTGAGATACAGCGGTGGCCATGTCAAGGTCTAGTCCCACGCAGTACAGCATGTGGCTCATCTTTACAGACTGAAAGTGTGTTTATTTTTATTTTTGTAACAAAGTAAAGAAATTATCTATGTTTCTTTAAATAAGAAAAATCCTTTATAGTATATAGTATAGTGCCACTTTCCTTCTGCAATTTCTGCATATTGTCTTAATGTTTCATGTGCTTTAGAATGAATGCAATATACATAGAACAAAAACTGACAAAACAAGAATAATCTTTCGGCAAAACAACTAAACAAATAGATACTAAATCCCCCTAAATCAAGTCAATAGCATAAAATGTATAATATTGGAAGAAAACAAATCTTACATTGTATAAAGTTAATTTCCCAAAACAGTCAAAGTAATAAATACGCATTTATAAATCTCAACGTAACAAACATTACAAATAGTACTGTGTGCACGAGTTATACCTCTGAGATAACACAGGGAGAAATAAAAATGTAATAACTTTAAACAGCGGCACAGCAACTGGATTAACTGGTTAACACAGTCATGGGTATGATTCCCTTGGATTTGGCTCTTAATCTCTTAATTTCACAAACCAAAATTTGTGCTACAGATATTATTTCTTTCATTTTATGGTTTGCTGGGGAAACTTACATGACACAGACGAATTTGGGGGAAAAAATATCTTGTTCCCATAAAAAAATCCTCATTTGACTATACACCGTGAGAACTCCTCCAATTATAATGTCCCCATCTTTAAAATACTCAAAGTCTTCATATGGTTTGATGACTTGCAGATGACAGGCCGGTGCTGGGCTGTGGATCTCAGATTTGCAGGGCGTCACACACAGGAGCAACAAACAAACGATACATTTCAATGGAAGAGACCCAGCGATCAGCATCATGCAGCCCAGTAACCTGCCGAGTGCCAGAGAGTGTCTGCCGGGTTCGGTGGAATCGAGCACCGTGTGGGTCAGTGGCATCTGCTGCATCTGATATCATTGTAATGAACCTGAACATCTCGGCTCTTTTTATACAGTGCGGTCTCATTCATTGCAATGGAGTCTCAATATAGATGCAGGACTTTGTGTTTTGGGATCTCAATTCTATGTTGGTTTTAAATTATAAGAAAACCGCAGAGCGCCGGTAATTGTCTGCATGGACAGAAATATACAAACGCAGACTTTAATCAAATGTCTTTAGAGTATTAGTTAGTTATAGCAGGAAGTTTCACTCATCGGCAGTTTTGTGCTCTATAATAATATTTATAAAGTTCTCTCAGACGTAAATGCCTTTCAAAACTTTTTAACTTTATCATTGATCTTTTAGCATATGTAATCTTTTGCTCCCTATGCATTTTTTATTAAATATAATTCATGTAGGTCGTCGTGTATTTTTGTTTTTGGTGCGATTATATTCTATCTTACTATTTTAAATGAAAAGTTTGTTAAGTTAGTAAAGAAAATGCATCATTTACGGTAAAATTAATTTTTTTGTAATGATGCATTACTTCCTATAATCCCCAGTATATTATGCAAATCTAACTTGAGTTGTATCAAGAGTTTCACAGTTAAGATGGTGTTCTGGGTCTTCACCAGATGAATGAAGCTGGAGCCTTTGTATAACTTGTCTGGTCTGGAGACTGGAGATAGTGGGTCATAATTCCTATGGGAATGGTAGTACTTGAATGGCGATCACCAATAAATCCAGCCACGTTGTTAGAATTCGCACAAGAATAATTAGGGATGGTCATGCCACGGCCAGACAAAATCCGAGAATGTTTTTTGCGTTTTTTCTTTGATCCAGACAGAAATCAGGAGTAGCCTCAACTCTCAGGCTATGCCACATCCAACAATCACACAAATAAACACAGACACCAAAAGGGGATGATAAGGCCACAGCCGATTTCATAACAAAGTCATTGCACGCAACTTGTGAACATAAAAGGTGCGTTAACACGACAGTGATCCAAAACCATTTGCATAGGAAACCAAACCATAAACGTCACCTATAGGATGGCATCCGGTGATGCCCCGGTCGAGGTACCAGCAAACATGCTCAACCAAGAACCAGGTTATAACACCACATGACATAAGTCCTATTCCCACCTCCTCTCACTCTCTCTTCTACTTCTTCTAGCTTCTGGGGATATCTCCCTAAACCCTGGGCCTCCTTTGGTGCTCTCTTCCTCATCATCTCCCAGTCAACATTCCAGAAACCTCAATAATCTTTTCCACATACCCTGCCGCTCTTCCTACCCCCCCCATTTACCTTTGCACTCTGGAATGCAAGTTCTGTCTGTAACAAACTAACAGCCCTACATGTCCACTTTGCCTCTAGTTCCTTAAACCTTTTCGATCTTACGGAAACCTGGCTAACCTCTTCTAACACTGCTTCTCCCGCTGCTCCCTCCTATGGTGGCCTACACCTCTCTCACACTCCCAGACCTGATGACAGGAAGGGTGGAGGGGGTAGGCTTCCTACTGTCCCCTACTTGTACTTTTCAACATATTCCCTCTGCCCCATTACTCTCTTTCTCCTCCTTGAAATCTATGCCATCTGACTATGTCATCCCATCTCCATACGCATAGCTGTTATATATGCCCCCCCTGGCCCGGCTAACACCTTTCTTGATCACTTCTCCTCATGGCTTCCTCTCTTCTGACGTTCTTTCTGTTGTCCTTGGGGATTTCGACATCCCAGTTGACACCCCATTGAGTCCCATGGCTTCAAAATGTCTTTCTATTACCTCCTTGTGTGATCTCCAACAACGTATTAACTCCCCTGATGGTAACATAGTCACCACCCTGCCCTCACCCTCCGACTTCTTCTCCCTTCACTACATTAACTCATTTTTCTGCTGTCACTGAAGAGAATGTACATGCTCTTCTTCTTTTATTCTAGTGCAACCACATGCCCCCTTGACATGATTCCTTCCCATCTCACCCAGTCTCTTTCATCTACCCTTGTCCCTACTCTAACTTATACCTTCAACCTCTCCCTCACTACTGGATCTGCCCCATCCTCCTTCAAGCATGCTACCATTACTCCTATCTTGAAAAAGTCCTCCCTCACCCCGACTGATCTCTCCAATCACCATCCCATCTCTCTGCTTCCTTTCACCTTCAAGCTTCTTGAAAGAATTGTTTATATCCAATTAACTAAGTTTCTAGATTCCAACTTCCTGCTTGACCCTCTTCAATCTGGTTTTCGCCCTCGACACTCTACTGAGACCGCCCTTACTAAAGTTACTAATGACTTACTCACTGCTAAATCCAAGGGCCACTACTCCATGCTAATCCTACTGCACCGGCTGCTTTTGACACTGTGGACCACCCTCTTCTCCTTCAAATGCTTCATGATATTGGCCTCCGTGACACTGCTCTCTCCTGGCTCACTTCCTACCTCTCTCCCTCTCTCAGTTGGGATACCCCAAGGCTCAGTTTTAGGACCCCTTCTGTTCACTCTGCATATCCTCCCTTGGAAAACTGATGTCATCCTTTGGCTTTCAATACCACCTGTACGCTGATGACACCCAGAGCTATCTATCCTCCCCTGATCTCTCCCCCTCTGTCTTAGATCATGTAACTAACTGCCTTGCATCTGTCTCTACCTGCACGTTTCTTGAAATGTAACCTCTCCAAATTTGAACTCCTCATCTTCCCTCCCTCCAATGCTAAGATTCCCCCATCTATCTCTCAATGTTAATGGTGTTATCATCTCCCCGTCTACTCATGCACAGTGTCTTGGTGTCACCCTTGGCTCTGACCTTTCGTTCACACCCCATATTCAGACTGTCTCTAAAAACTGTCGTCTCCATCTTATAAACATTGCCCGCATTTGTCCCTTCCTTGCCCATGCCCTTATTATCCCGTTTTGATTACTGTAACTCTGTCTTAGCTGGTCTCCCTCTTAACCGTCTCACCCTCTACAATCCACTGTGAATGCTGCTGCCAGACTTATCTTCCTCTCACGTTGCTTCACTAATTCCTCTTCACTCTGTCAATCTCTTCACTGGCTACCTGTGCGCTTCAGGATTCATTTCAAAATCCTCACCCTTACTTTCAAAGCCCTTCACAGTGGTTCCCCTCCCTACATCTCCTCACTCATTTGTAAATACACTCGTAACTGGTCTCTCCACTCATCCAATGATCTCCTTCTATCCTCTCCTCTGATTTCTAGCTCTCATGCCTGCTTACAAGTTTCCTCCAGGGCTGCCCCTATCCTCTGGAATGCTCTCCCCCGGCCTATCCGTCTTTCTCCGTGCCTTTATTCCTTCAAAATATCCCTCAAGACCCACTTCTTTAAGGATGCTTACAACATAGCACATTAATGCACTCCCATATTCCTTTAGCTCACCTTCCCTAGTCCCTCTCCTGCAATACTTTTACTAGTGTGGCTGGTCCATCCCTTACACCGGCACTTTTACCTATTGTGTAATACACCTTAAATCCCTCTAGACTGTAAGCTCGTTTGAGCAGGGCCCTCCTCACCTGTTGTCTCTGTTAGTCAATTTGTTATGTTACATACTACTTGTTATGTCCTGTCTACCCATTATACAGCACTATGGAATTTGATGGCGCTATATGAAACAATAAATAAAAATAATGACATCCCCACACACACCCCTGGCAAACTACCGCACCCTGGGTATAACAGAAACAGAGAGAAGATATTAATCAGGAACAAAACCAGAAACATAGCAACAAAAAACAGCTCACAAATAAGGGAGGGATGGTGGAACAAACACACAGGGTAAGCTGGCAAAACAAAACAGCCCCGATCCTCCTTTTCCTAACCTTTTATATTCCCGTCAACTTCCTTCCCCTCTTATCTGAATTTTTAACGACCCCTTGACCTAATTCTGCTCTGTCAAGGCCCCCTTTAGTTTATGCATCGATATCCGCAACATTTCCTGAATGTCACCATTTGATTTATTGATAGTAGCAAGCCAGTTCATGTGACTTCATTTAATTAACGGGGCTGACCAGATTTACTGGATACGCCAGCACACCAAATAGCTGGGTGGATTGAGAAAGGGCCACATGCCTGTTAAGAGTATTCTGTGGAATCCCTGATGCTTTTGTAGTGGGGGCCACATAAAAATGTAAAGGGACCCCTCAACTATCATTTGCTTTAAAGTGCTTATGATGGCTGGAAAGTTGCTTTAACTCTATTGACCACTTAACTTTGTAGGGAATTACAGCTAAAATTACAGCTAAACAGCAACACTGAACAATATTAAAACGCCTTTGTCCCAAAATGTACTACGAGAAAGAAACAGTCTTGTCATTAAGGGGTTAAAAGGGGAATCTTTTGTATTTATAAATACCTGGAAGGACTTTATCATCACAAGGTCAGCTCTCATTATCACATTATGTTATCATATGTCACACTTTACTGCAGTGAACTCAGTTCGGATATTGTGGTGTATAGAATTTAGGGCTGCAACAACGAATCGATAAAATCGATAATAATCCTTGTCAACGATTTTCATAATCGATTAGTTGAATCGATTTTTATCGATTTATAAAAAATGATCAAATAGAGATCGGATTATAACTCTAGAATCCAGACCCCCCCGCAAAGCTGCAGGAGACCTGGATCTTCTCGGTGAGGGTCTGTGCAAAACGTGCAGACATCCTCCACTTCCGCCGGGGCTTCTATTACTGAACCCGGCGTCACATGACCTTCCGGTGCGGCTTCCATCATGGAAGCCCCAACGGAAGCGGAGGGGAGATGCGGCTGTCTATGCGCATCGCAGACCCCTACCGGCTGCCGGAGAGGATCCAGGTCCCGTGCAGCGCTGCAGGGGATTTGGATTTTAGTGCGCGATGTGCGCAACCTCCGGTACTTCATCTCACTGCCACTTCCACCTGCCCCACCAGGGGTTAATATATCAACAGAAGAAAAACAGGACAAGTAAGCAGCACTGGGTAAGTATTATCTTTATGTTTATGCTCATTTGCCCTGTGTTTCTTCTGTTGATATATTAACCCTTGGTGGGGCAGGTAGAATTTTTGCGGGATCTATTAATTATGTGCATTCATATATGGGGCTTTAAGGCATATAGGGAGTATAAGGCATATTAGGGGGCAGAGTGGCATATAGGGGGCTATAAGGCATATCAGGAGGGGTATAAGGCATATCAGGGGACAGAGTGGCATATAGGAGGTATAAGGGGACACAGTGGCATCTCTGACATATAGGAGGGTATAAGGCATATATATATATATATATATATATATATATATATATATATATATATATATATAGGGGCAGAGTAGCATATAGGGGGTATAAGGCATTTCTGGGACAGAGAGGCAAGCTGGGGGTGAGATGTGCATAACTGAGCAAAAATAGTTTACATGAATATTTACTAGTAAAGCTTTTTCTGGTATTTTTTGGGTTCTTGTTAAAATATAGCTTTAATTATTATGTCAGTAAAATAAGAAGGCAAATCGTGAAATGCCATTGTAAATTATAAGTTTTTATTTATATTGGTTTTTTTTTACCCGATTAATCGAAAAAATAATCGGCCAACTAATCGATTATGAAAATAATCCTTGCAGCCCTAATAGAATGCAAATGTGTCTCCCAGTGTTGGATTTTCATTCCAAAAGATACCAAGGAATACACAACCCCATATCCTTAATGTTTCCTGAATGCCACTTAACAATTATAACCCCTCTTTGAGCAGGTGTGCCTCCCAGGGTTAGCACCTCACCAATAACAGGGGTACCTTATATTTGATTGAGGTTCCTGTTGGCAAGGCCCGCACCTCATTAGACCTGTAGAATATAAGTTATGTTGCCCAACCAGGACCCTTTATAATATTAGTGATGGAGTCAAAGGCAAACAAGATTACATTCCCATATGCAATAATATCAGCAGGAGTAACAGGGGTAAAACATGAGCAGGAATAATACACTCAGTAAGAGAATCACTCATTCTAACTACTCACTACTAATACCACCCCCCTCCAGCAATTTTAAGAGAATGCTGATGGAAATGTGAATTGAGGTCGTGCTGCTTCTTTTAAATGTAAATGCAGGGCAGGTGGTGCATGGGTAATGGCTGCCTACCAGTTTTACTCACTGGCAGATTCCTTCTGATCAGACATTAGGAACCTTCCCTCAGCACTCACTCTGCAGACACAGGGCACTCAGGGCTGGGGAGGACTGTGAAGCTGCAGCAGCCTCACTGGGTCCTCTCTGTTAAGGAGGATACTTACAGCTTCTGTAACATACTTAAAGGGAGAGCATTAAAATCTAATCAGGGCTCACTTTGGGCCTAGTCCTGAACTCTGTCAGCCTAAAATTCCTTCCCTCTCTACCCTCCAGCCACCTACATCCTCTTGCAAAAACAAACAGAAAGTCTCACTGTCACCTGATTGGTGCAGCTGGTTGCTGGGGTGGATAGGAAGAACAGCTAGCGCCTCCTTTTTAAGTCCAGGCAGAGTGACCCATCAGCAGCAATAAAAGTGTGGAAATGTAGAGGACCGCATAAAGATAAAGTAAGAGGACAGTTGTAAAGGTTCCTCTGGGGGTCACCTCAAAAGATCATGGCATTTGTTAGATCTTTGTTAGATCAGGTTTGATCAACTGTTTTTTTCGTTAGATCTACTCTAAAATAGGCAATATTAACAATCGTATTCAGGGGGCGGGGGCTGACGCATAGCCAGCCCCCCCTCAACAAAAATGTCAACAAAATGTTACTGATTATGATAGCTCTGCGTTAGATCAGGTTTGATCAGACAACATTTTTGTTAGATCTAGTCTAATTACTGTGATATTGCATATTTAATGAGGGGGGGCTGGCCCCCCTCGACTGAAATTTGGATTTTTTTAATGGATTTTGGTAGATATTCGTTAGATCCGGTTAGATCAACTGTTTTTTTCGTTAGATCTATCACGCAGGAGGCGGTATTAACAATCCGGTTTTGTGTGGGGGGGATGGCAATACATACGGGTTGGCCCCCCCTCAACTGAAATTTGGAAATTTTTTTATGGATTTTGGTAGATATTCGTTAGATCCGGTTAGATGAACTGTTTTTTTCATTAGATCTACCACGCAGGATGTGGTATTCACAATCCTATTTTGTGTGCGGGGGTGGATATACATATGGGCTGGCCCCCCCTCAACAGAAATTTGGATTTTTTTTAATGGATTTTGGCAGGTATTCGTTAGATCCGGTTAGATCAACTGTTTTTTCGTTAGCTCTACCAAGCAGGATGCAGTATTCACAATCCTCTTTTGTGTGCGGGGGTGGGTATACATATGGGCTGGCCCCCCCTCAACTGAAATTTGGATTTTTTTTATGGATTTTGGTAGATATTCGTTAGATCCGGTTAGATCAACAGTTTTTTTCGTTAGATCTATCACGCAGGAGGCGGTATTCACCATCCTATTTTGTGTGTGGGGGATGGGTATACATACGGGTTGGCCCCCCTCAACTGAAATTTGGAATTTTTTTAATGGATTTGATATTCGTTAGATCCGGTTAGATCAACTGTTTTTTTTTTGTTAGATCTATCACGCAGGAGGCGGTATTCACAATCCTATTTCGTGTGCGGGGGATGGGTATACATACAGGTTAAGCCCCCCTCAACTGAAATCTGGAAATGTTTTTTTTCCAAAACTGTTTATTCAAGCACAGCGTATACATTAGTAAAACATTTGAGTTCAACATGAAGTAAATGTATCGACAGTCCAGAATGGAGAGATCTGATAACAGTAAAGTTAAAGACACATCTAGTTGGTGTCGCATTGCAGTTACAGAGTATGCGGGGGCAACCCAGCCAAGGCATCATATCATGTATACAAAGAATGTGCAGTGGATTCAAATTGCAGCGTAACTCAATGTAGAGATAAGACTATACACTTGTGCTTTTTTTGTTTTTTAACAAAAAATTAACAAAGACAAGAAAGGAAATGAAAAATAACAGTAAACGAACGAGACCGAGACCAGGAGAGGGTATATTCAAGTACCACGCTTCGTCCGACCAAGGAGCCAAGCAACAAAAGCCATTGTATCGCATGTAGATTATGTTTCACAACATAGCGATGGAAGACAAGACATACACACCATTAGTTAGGTAGAGGTTAATGCCCGCGAACAAAACCATACAGTATGCTGAAAGACCAGAGTAACTTGACGTTGCAGTTTTGATGGCAGGGTGAGTATGTACGGTTCCCACATCTCATAAAATTTCTCACCACGTCCCTCCTTATCGCGTAGGACCATAGTCCATTCCAGAAACATGGCCTTAGTGACCTTATTCTTCCAAAATAGGATTGTGAATACCGCGTCCTGTGTGATAGATCTAACGAAAAAAAAACAGTTGATCTAACCGGATCTAACGAATATCTACCAAAATCCATAAAAAAAAATCCAAATTTCAGTTGAGGGGGGGCCAACCCGTATGTATCGCCATCCCCCACACACAAAATAGGATTGTTAATACCGCCTCCTGTGTGATAGATCTAACGGAAAAAAACTGTTCATCTAACCGGATCTAACGAATATCTACCAAAATCCATAAAAAAAAATCCAAATTTCAGTTGAGGGGGGGCAGCCCGTATGTATACCCACCCCCGCACACAAAATAGGATTGTGAATACCGCATCCTGCTTGGTAGATCTAACGAAAAAAACAGTTGATCTAACCGGATCTAAAGAATATCTACCAAAATCCATTAAAACATTTCCAGATTTCAGTTGAGGGGGGCCAACCCGTATGTATTCCCATGCCCCACACACAAAATAGGATTGTGAATACCGCCTCCTGCGTGATAGATCTAATGAAAAAAACAGTTGATCTTACCGTATCTAATGAATATCTACCAAAATCCATTAAAAAAATTCCAAATTTCTGTTGAGGGGGGGCCAACTCGTATGTATACCCATCCCCCGTATACAAAATAGGATTGTGAATACCACATCCTGCGTGGTAGATCTAACAAAAAGAACAGTTGATCTAACCGGATCTAACGAATATCTACCAAAATCCATAAAAAAAATCTAAATTTCAGTCGAGGGGGGGGCCACCCCCCCTCATTAAATATGCAATATCTCAGTAATTAGACTAGATCTAACAAAAATTTTGTCTGATCAAACCTGATCTAACGCAGAGCTATCATAATCAGTAACATTTTGTTGAAAATTTTGTTGAGGGGGGGCTGGCTACGGGTTAGCCCCCCTGAAAAAGATTGTTAATATTGCCTATTTTAAAGTAGATCTAACGAAAAAAACAGTTGATCAAACCTGATCTAACAAAGATCTAACAAATGCCATGATCTTTTGTAAAAAAATTTAATATGGGGGGGGCTAACCCGGGGGAGGTCGAAGCCGGGGCAGAAGGTGGTGGAGGTCCACAGACCATTACATCCTGAGCAGTGAAAGGGTTAATATATTTAAATATGTTTATCATTTACATTTTGTAGTTTTGAAATAGTTATACTGTCAGGAGACAATCTTATAAAGTATTTTAGCTTTAGTGAAACCTATTTTTTGATAGAGAGTTGATTCCTAGTTTAGGTGAAACAGTGCATCAGATCACATTATATACCGGAAAAGAAAAATCATTTCCCAACAATTATTTCCCCAAAATGCCAAATAAATAATTTTGGGAGTAATAATAAATAAATAATTTTAATTTTAAAAGTCCACGCACAACCAAAAACCGGACTCAATGTAATGCATTATAGGTGCACTCGGAAAGGGGGTTAAACGTATTTGTGATGGATAAGGGAGGCATGATGGGAGTGGGAGTGCTGTTTTCCAGGAGTGGATGAAGTGTCTCAGGGTCAGCATTGAGCTTCGCCAATTGGTTGTCCTCCTTCCCGTAGAGAGGAGACAACCCTCCTGTGAGTCCCCTTATCCCACCGCAAGGATTTCTGCATAATCTTATTAATTGCCCCTCTGTTTATTGGTTAATAATTGAAATTGTTATATTATTGAGATAAAAGTGAGCAAGTAGCCTATTTGGAATGCAAGATAGTGGATGAGAGAGTAACTGGCAACATTGAGGGACATTAACAATATAGAGAGGAGCCTGCTCCTTACTGAGCAAGCACTTTAGGGGAGCGATGGAACAGAGGAGGTTTCTAAACATAGAGCTGGATAAGAAGCTGGAGGGGAAGTAGGTGCAAAATGCCCCCCCCCAACTGGCCTGATTTGAGCGGGACACTCCCGATTTTGGGACTCTGTCCCGTTGTCCCGCCTATCACTACCTCTGTTCCGCTTTGCAGGGGCGGAGGAAGGGTGAGGCGAGAGCGGTACTCACCTCGGGTGCAGCTACAAGGGGGTGCACGGCCGCCCAATCGGCAGCTGCAGGACTAGTTGGGGGATCACAATGGCCCTCTAGTTGGCTCAACATTAGGGAAAGTGAGGTCTGTCCCGAGCACCGGGATATGATGTTGTACCCCGCACTCTGCATCAATAGCCGGCGCGTAGTGATGAGGGAGAAGTAAAGCGAGGTTTGAAGTGACAGACGTCGCGCTCTCACCACAGGATGGCGGATGGAGGATGAGGTAAAAGATAATAATAATAATAAAGAGATGGGGAGAAAGCAGTGTAAGGGCAGTGTACGTGTATATGTGTGTTTAAGGGCAATGTGTGTGTATACACATTTTAAGTGTGATTAAAAAAAAAAGTGTCCCTCTTTCACATTTTGAAATGTTGGGAGGTATGGTGTATTGGGTTAGGAGATCCTATTTGTGCAAGGGTGCCGAGGAGATTAGTTCAGATCTGGCATTAATAGGGCCGGCTGATTCACCAAGCAGCCAGGTGAGTAGCCTCTCTAATGCAGATTAGGGAAAACAATGCTAGGAAGTTTAGACCTTTTCTGGCAGGGGACTCAATCATTAGGAAAGTAGATTGGGTAATCTGCCGCCAAGGCCCAGAATGCTTGGGTACTGCATGTTGTGGAGAAGTTGGACAGATGGTTGGGAGGGGCTGTTATGATGCAGTGGCTATGATGCATACGTTTTCTTTGAATTCTACCCTTAAGCTTAGTTTATCAGTTTATATTACCTAATAATAATAATTATTGTTTTTGTGTGTTTTGTTTGTTTGATTGTCTGAATCATAGGCAAAAAAAGAAAGAATAGAAAAAAGCAAGACTTGCAAAGAAAAAGTAAATGAAAATGGAACAGGAAAGTGAATGGACAGTTGGCAACCTGCTCAACATTTTGATCCACAGGGCAAACCAGACTTTCAGGGCTCAAATACCAACGCTTAGCTTTAGCTGGCTGCCCTGGCGCAGGTATCAGACGTTGCCACGCCGCAAACAGCAGCGGTCAGGGGAGGGAAACTACCGTTACCATTGGGCGTGACATTTTAGAAATCCAAACACTCAGTCAGATCTCAAACACTAGGCCCTAGCTCTAGCAGGCTAATCTGGAGGAGATACCAGGGGTTGCCGCATCGCAAACAGACGCACCCAGAGGGGGCAACCTTTACCATTTTTTTGGTTTACTTTTGGGAAAATTAAGTCTCCAAGTTCAGAGATGGGTACCCTAACTTGGGCAGATAGATATTAAGAAAGACAATCAGCTGCATCAGATAAGGTAACATATGTGGGGCATATAGAAAACACGCATTCACTTTGAACAGTGGTTGGTAGACATGGTAGCAGCTGCTGTGCAATCCATGAGTGCAGGCCACACACCCTTTTTTCCCAGTAGCTAACTGGGTCAACATTAGGCGTCAAAGGAACTTCACAGCCTTGCTCCAGTACCTGCCTTGTTCCAGTACCTGCCTTGTTCCAGTACCTGCCTTGTTCCAGTACCTGCCTTGTTCCAGTACCTGCCTTGTTCCAGTACCTGCCTTGTTCCAGTACCTGCCTTGTTCCAGTACCTGCCGTGTTCCTGAGTTGCGGCCTGCGCCCCACTAAGTGGACTCCCAAGAGGAGTGCCCTGCATCGCGACTCCCAGGATGACTGCCACTAGCGGACTACCCTGGTTGAGTGCCCTGCGAGTGGGCAACCTGCCGTGTGCCCTGCAAGTGGGCAATCTGCAGTGTTCCTGAGTTGCGGCCAGCGCCCCACTAGTGGACTCCCAAGAGGAGTGCCCTGCATCGCGACTCCCAGGATGACTGCCACTAGCGGACTACCCTGGTTGAGTGCCCTGCAAGTGGGCAACCTGCCGTGTGCCCTGGAAGAGGGCTTCTAGTCGTGTGCCCCGCAAGTGGGCTTCTAGCCGTGCTGTGTGCCCCGCAAGTGGGCTTATCTGCCGTGTGCCCCGCAAGTGGGCTTATCTGCCGTGTGCCCCGCAAGTGGGCTTATCTGCCGTGTGCCCCGCAAGTGGGCTTATCTGCCGTGTGCCCCACAAGAGGGCTTATCTGCCGTGTGCCCCGCAAGAGGGCTTATCTGCCGTGTGCCCCGCAAGAGGGCTTATCTGCCGTGTGCCCCGCAATTGGGCTTCCTGCCGTGTGCCCTGCAATAGGGCTTCCAGCCAAGAGTCATTCCTTGCTTTAGTTCTGCTTCCTTTTTGAGGTCTGCCCCATCCGTGTGTTCTGTTTGTCTCAGTCTATAGTCCAAAGGTATGTCTCCGTGTTATGTGTTTTGATTATATGTCTGGTTTGTTCCGTATGTCTGTCTTGCAGGGATTAGCGTTAGGACCCACCGTCATTGGAGTACTTTGGCGTAGTGGTGGGCTAAGCATACTATGGCCATAAGATGTGACGGAATCTCCAATAGTTATCATATAGTCCTAGGCTAGTTTCTGTATAGTGTGTCCTGTCTTGTTCATGTCTGTTGTATGTTGTATCCCCTGCACCTGGGCTCCTTATCCATCTGTGTCCTCAGCTCGTGACAGCCAACAACATTAACTCCCCTACTCATGATGATGGTAACACCCTGGACCATATTTTTTCTAGCATGTGCTCTCTCACTAACCTTTCTAATTTCCATTTCCCCCTCTCTGACCACCACTGTCATGTTCCACCCTTCGCAGCCTCGACTACTTAAGCCTCTGTGCTGCTCTTTTCCTTCAGCAACCATTAGTAGCCGCCCTTCCCACTCTGAAGCTCCCAGACCTGATCACCATGTTCAGCTGAACCCTGTTACCTGGATCAAACCTGTCTATTTAAACCTGCCCAGCCCTTCAGTGAGGGCCTTGGCATTGAAGTTGGTGTTTTGCTCTGGCCCTGTGTACCTGATTCCTGACTTGCTATTTGGCTTCCTGAGTGCCTGATCCTGACTTGTTCCTCCCTTGAGCTTTGCCTAGTGCGCCCCACCCAGAGGGCTACCTGTTGTGCGCCCCACCCAAAGGGCTACCTGGCATGCGCCCGACAGCGGGCTTCCAGCCTAGAGACTTAACAGTTGTATTTGTTGTTTATATCACCATCTGCAATACAGATCATATCACCGTATTCTGCCAGTGGTTTGTTTTTTGCACCTGTCTGTAACAACCCCCAAGTCATCATGCGTCGTGGGGTACAGACAGAACCCCTGGTATCCCCTGCACCTGGGCCCCTACCAGATCTGTTTACCTGGTTCGTGACAACCACTTCCTTTTCTGGTCTCTAACCTTTCCTCATACTCGCTCTCTTGCACCCCAACCCCACCTAATCAGAGACCTGAGCTCTATTAATTTTCAGAACTTCTCAATCAATTTACTCCCTCTCCAATTTCAAACATGTTGTGCCTTAACAACCCTACCTCTCTCTACAACTCCACTCTCACATCTGCTCTTCAGCATGTAGCACCAGTTACTACTCGCTCCTCACAACATTCACGTTTCCAACCCTGGCACACGACTGTAACCCGACACCTAAAATGATGTTCCTGCACTGCTGAACATAGTTGGCGAAAGTCTCATTCCATGTCTGACTTCCTGCACTATAAATTAATGCTAAGTTCCTACTACTCTGCTCTCAACCTTGCTAAAGAAACCTACTTCACCTCCCTCATCTCCTCCCTGTCTCACAACCCTAAACAACTCTTTAATACTTTCAATTCCCTACTATCAGAGATGACATATCTGCACAGTCACCACCCTGCCCTTACCCTCCCTCTGACTATGCGCCCCCTACCCACTGACCTCTTCTCCCTTCACTACATTAACTAATTTCTCTGCTTTCACTGAAGAAGATGTACATGCTCTTCTTCTTTCCTCTTGTCCAACCACATGCCTCCTTGACCCCACCCCTTCCCATCTCACCCAGTCTCTTTTATCTACCCTTGCCTCTACTCTAACTCATATCTTCAACCTCTCCCTCACTACTGGATCTTCCCATCCTCCTTCAAGCATGCTACCATTACTCCTATCTTGAAAAAGTCCTCCCTCAACTCGACTGATCTCTCTAATTACCGTCCCATGTCTCTGCTTCCTTTCACCTCCAAGGTTCTTGAAAGAATTGTTTATATCCAACTCACTAAGTTTCTAGATCCCAACTTCCTTCCTGACCCTCTTCAATCTGGTTTTCGCTCTCGACGCTCTACTGAGACCGCCCTTACTAAAGTTACTAATGACTTACTCACTGCTAAATCCAAGGGCCACTACTCAGTGCTAATCCTACTGGACCTTTCTGCTGCTTTTGACACTGTGGACTCTCTTCTTCCTTAAATGTTTCATGATCTTGGCCTCCGTGACACTGCTCTCTCCTGGCTACTTCCTACCTCTCTGATTGTACCTTCAGCGTCTCTCTCTCTCTCCAATAACACCTCTCTCAGTTGGGGTACCCCAAGGCTCAGTTTTAGGACCCCTTCTGTTCTCTCTTTACACTTCCTCCCTTGACAAACTGATCTCATCCTTTGGCTTTTAATACCACCTGTACGCTGATGGTGCTATCATCTCCCCATCTATTTATGCACGCTGTCTTGGTGACACCCTTGACTCCAACCTTTCGTTCACATCCCATATTCATTCTGTCTTTAAAAACTGTCATCTCCATCTTAAAAACATTGCCCACATTCGTCCCTTCCTAACATAGTATGCCACTAAGTCTCTTGTCCATGCCCTGATTATGTCCCGTCTTTATTATTGTAACTCTGTCCTAGCTGGTCTCCCTCTTAACCATCTCAGCCCTCTACAATCCACCATGAATGCTGCTGCCAGACGTCTCTTCCTCTCACATCGCTGTACGAACGTCTCTCCCCTCTGTCAGGATTCATTTCAAAATCTTCACTCCTGCTTTCAAAGCCCTTCACAGTGGTTCCCATCCCTACATCTCCTTACTCATCTCTAAATACACTCCTAACCGGTCTCTCCGCTCATCCAATGATCTCCTTCTATCCTCTCCTCTGATTTCTAGCTCTCATGCACGCTTACAAGATTTCTCCAGGGCTGCCCCTATCCTCTGGAATGCTCTCCCCTGGCCTATCCGTCTTTCTCTGTGCCTTTATTCCTTCAAAAAATCCCTAAAGACCTACTTCTTTAAGGACGCTTACAACATAGCACATTAATGCCCTCCCATATTTCTTTAGCTCGCCTTTCCTAGTCCCTCTCCTGCAATACTTTTACTAGTGTGGCTGCTCCATCCCTTACACCGGCACTTTAACCCTTTACCCATTGTGTAATACACCCTAAATCTATAGGGGGTTAAAAGGTATTTATAGAGGCAGAGTGGCATATAGGGGGTTAAAAGGCATTTCTGGAGACAGAGTGGCATATAGGGGTTAAAAGGCATTTCTGGAGACAGAGTGGCATAAAGGGGGTTGAAAGGTATATCATGGGGCACTCTGCCTCCTAAATGGGGACAGAAGCGACACTGGGGAGCTTAAAGGGGACAGGGGCTGATTGGGGACAGATTACATGGGGGGCTGAATTGGGACAGCAATGACATGGGGGGGCTGAAAGGGGACAGAGGTGGCACTGGGGAGCTGAACTTGTGAACACATACAGACACAGAGATTTTTTTTTTTGTTTAATCATTTAAAAATAATTAATAATTTAAAAAAAGCATTATTGTTTGTCCCCCACGGACACACTTACATATACACACACATACCCATTGTTTTATTTTTAAAAAATACAAAACAAAAGTTTACTGACCTTCTACTTCTTCCATTTTGTAGCTTTTTCATCTTGACCTCCGTCCTCTGGTAGCTGCAGGCCCCCGTTCTCTATGCTAACAGGATATCAGTGACCTGACATCCGGTGCTCCAGCAGTCTGAGTGAGAGGAGGCGGAGCTTTCACCCCTCACCCTGCTCTCAGTCTCATCATCACTAGGCGGCCATCAGATTGTTTGAAATCTAATCTAAACGGCCGATGCATGCTGATGCCGCCGGCTGGATCCACTTTATTCCTTTTTTTTATTTATTTAATATGCCGGATCGGCTTGCCATATTAAAAATATAAAAAGTATTAAAGTAGCGCCGGCCAGCCGCATCAGCACGCAGTGACCGTTTAGATTAGATTTCGGCCGGCCTGGGGGGCAATTGGCCCCCTGCCCTGCCTGCCCCTGGCGCCGGAGGCGGCTTCCAATCCGCTGGGCCCACAAATCTGCCGGCCCACCGGGAAATTTCCCAGTATCCCGGTGGGCTAGTCCGGCCCTGCTTGGGCCCCCCTGAGTGGCAGAACTCCAGGGCCCGGTCGCAGTCGTGACCCCGGTAGTTCCGCCACTGCCTGTTGTCTCTGTTAGTCAATTTGTTACATACTACTTGTTATGTCCTGTCTACCCATTGTACAGCGCTACGGAATTCGATGGCCACACACCCACAAAATGCAACCTGTGAAAAAAGAGGCTTTTGATTATTAGATCTCTATCCCTATTTTTGCTGGTGATAAACAAGTGCTCTTCAACCAGGAGCACTTGTGTATCACCAGCATCATGTAGCCGAGTTAGGTATTTAGCCAACTCACATGAGCTTTACTGGGAGCGAACTGGAAAGAATCTCAAGCTAACTGGCATTCTAGCTCTGCTGAAAACTAGATATTACACAAATAACTCGCGTTTAATGAAGAACAGGAAACAGGAACTTTAAAAGAAAAAGTAAGATTAAATACTTTTTAAAATTCTAGAACTACTTTGGGTAACTGGGTGAAAAAAATATATAACTGCTTTGGAAAAGGGCTTATTTTAGTTACTCTATGGCATATTAGCAATTATTTGAAATAACGATCTTGTGCTTCTTGTGCATCCCAGCAAGAAACTCATTTGTATTCTTAATATTTGAATATTTGTAACATTTTAACTGGTGATTTAGGTGATTGTGCAATATTTTCAAAGCATTGATTTTTGGTTCTATCTACCTTAAATAATGCTATATTGCATCTTAAGGCAAAACCTAGATATTGTTTGTGTACAACTATTTTAAAATGACATTTACTTTTAAGTTTAATTACATGTGTAATTTATATATTTTAATAACAAGTCACAGCTCTGGCTTTAAACCTCATAGGCATAGAGCTAATTTCAGACTCCATTGACTTGCATTAGACTGAAGTGTATAAAAGGAGAGATGCTTCACTTGCATTACATTAGTTCACGCATGCAGCCGATGGCATCACCCTGCGTGGGGCTTTATACTGCTGAGTGCTATGGACGAGGAAATGTTGAGATCTCCAGCATGTAAAGTTTCCCTGTTTGTGATATTCCTGTGTGTGACTCCGTGTAGATCTGGCTCCCAAAGCTCACCTCCAGCCTGTCATCTGGAGAGCAGAAGATGTATCGAGGACTACGAATATGTTCAAGATGGAGACATTATTATTGGAGGAGTGTTCAGAGTAAATAACTTAATGAATTATTATCTTAAAGATGGAATCATAACTATGATGGCTTGTATGGAGTAAGTAGAAAAACTTTACAATACAGAAGTCAGGAATGGTTTAGATAATAAACATGATGAGGGATGAGAAAGAAACATTGAAATGCATAAAGTGATTTAAGAAAGGACAGGAGAGAAGTTTATTCCAGAAGAGCAGAAATGTTAGAACATATTCTCTGGATACCCTGTAAAGTTCTTTGTGGAAGAGACCACAGATCCAATAAGTTGGCTTTTGTTTTTACTTTTCCTGTGATTATTGTTAGCCTAGGTAGTCCTAGCTTGTTTTGAATGCTGTAAGGGTGTGGAGGGGGTAGAAATGTGCATGTATGTTCACTTGACACATGGTCTACTTACACACCAGTAAAGGGATCTGGACTTCTATGACTTTTCCTCTTTATTTTATATGCGTATTACTTACTCCATGGGGCAGTCATGTTTTGTCTCATAATGGATGAATGAGACGCATAACAATGTGGGCTTACAGAAAAATACCCGTGGAGGTCCTTGCTTTACTACAATGTAACTGTAAGATGAGTTAATAAAGCGTCAGGCGAGGAGGATCCCCTGGCGGCAGGAATCAGGATTAATTGTAAAGGAGCAAAACATGTATTGTGGAGACCAGCTATGCCTGCAGTAGGTAAGATGCAGGTGACAAGTATGTGAGACAGAGCTTTAGTTGACTCAGGGAGCACTAGAAGTAAATGAAAGACGTTGTATGGATAAATCTTGCAGCCATTTGAGTTCACTGAAGCTCAACCTCAGGGGAATAGCGGCTGATACAGGTGAAAACCTACCAGCGGGGCTAGTGATCACCTCACTACAATCAGTTTAGAGTCTAAGCATCACGTTACTTTCCACAAAGTCTCCATATATGTTGAATGGGTTCTTCTTTGCCTTTTGTTTTGAATATCTTTACAGTTTTCTTAACAAAGTATATACATTCCTACAGCTGCAAATCAAATAATTTAAAATAATCTAAAATAAAGCACATTTGTAATATTTCCACAGTCTTATTCCAAATTTCTACAAAAATCTTTTGACCTTTATGTTTGCCATTGGGGAGATCAACGGTGATCCGGAAATTTTAACAAATATCACTCTAGGATATCATTTATTTGATTCATGTTCTAATGAAAAAAAGACAGTAAAAAGTGTCCTTCAGATATTATCTGGACCAGGAAAGACCGTCCCTAATTACTCCTGCACTAAACGAGGGACCCTGGCTGGTTTTATTGGGGATGAACTTTCTGACACCACCATACCCATGGCACAAATCCTAGGGCTGTATGGGTACGCACAGGTGAGCAGAATATGCACCGTTAGTACAATTGTTTAAATCTCTTCAATAGATGTTAGTTATCTCAAACACTAACCCAAAACTCTAACCCATCAGCCCTAGGCTCACTTCTCGTGACATTTAAGCACCCTTGTGTTCAGCGATCGTCTATATTATGTGGCATGTGATGGATCCTGTCTATACATACCGGGCAATTTCTTGTCCTTTTGTTTTTCCAGTCAGTTTTCAGCAGTCATTGTACAAATTCCAGGCTAGAAGCTTCCAGAAGCTCCCGCGATGTCATGAAACTGCACCTGTGGATGTTGGGGCCTACTTGGTGCATTAAGTCCCTTTCTTGTAGCAGGGGTATTCATAGAAACGCAAGCTGACTCCACTCCTTTAGTACTGTCAGTAATGGCACAGTATGCCTCAACTTCCTGTCATGTGACAGGATTAGTCAGTAAGAATCCCCTTTTGTAGTCATAAGAGCTTCACTTATGAGGTGTGTGGCACAACTTCATTGGACTTCAAGGACTGGATAAGGCAGGCTCATCAAAATTCAGGCTTCTAAAATCTGTATTCTTTAGATTGCAGACTGAGACTGATTACAGCTTTTAGAAGCCTGAATTTTGATGAGCCTGCCTTATCCAGTCCTTTTGTGAGTGGATCTTACACCATATTAAATTCTCTATTCCTCGATATTATTACACTATTGGTTTTGTTTTTGTTTTCTTCCCCCATGTATATGCGCTCCATTATTCCTTGTTTGTTCCTGTATACACTTTGAGGAAGAGTGTTATTTGGTAGCTGCTTTCATTGTGGGGAAGTATTTATTTATATTTATTTTTTATCACACGTGGGATTTTTGTTTTTTTCACTTTTGAAATACGCATTATACAGGGCCAGTCAGGCTCTTGGAGCAGGAGGCTCTTTAAGACACCAATAAACCGTGCTATGCACTAATATGGTTTCAAAAGAAAGCTCTGCTTGCCCTGTAATAAATGATGTATATTGTTGTTTGCATAAAGTAAACGTGAAAGAGGGAAATTACATTTGAACAAAAGTGCTGTAAAGGATTCACTCATTCACAGTAAAAAGATGTAAGATGGTCTTTGTTCATAAGGGTAAACGTTTTTGTTTAACTAGGTCTTGGTCTTCAATGTCCGAGAGGGTGGTTGTAGCATCTGTTATAATCCATTTGTTTTCGTGTAGATCAGTTATGGCGCAACGCATTCCGTTGTCAGCGACAGACGAGTTTATCCGACATTTTTTCGAACAGTTCAAAATGACCATGTCAGTTATTATATTTTATCCAAGCTGCTGAAACACTTTGGCTGGAACTGGGTCGGCATTTTAACCACCGATGATGAAAGTGGAGACAACGAAAGCCAAGTACTGACAAAGTATATGAAAGAGGATAGAATTTGTGCTGAATATGTAATAAAAATACATTATTTTCAAAGCATGTTTGAAAGTTTTGAATACGCTTCCAAAACAATAGAAAGATCAACATCTCAAGTTATCATATTTTGTGGTTCCTTTTCTGAAGCTTTTATGTTTATTATTAGGGAAACAAAACATTCATTAATCAATAAATCTGTAATTCTTGGCACAAGGTGGTCTTCACACACATTTCTGTTCCGGTCTTTCTCTGATGTATTTAACGGGAGTCTGACTCTGAAACCGTATTACAAGGACTATATTCCAAAACTTTCATTCTTCCTCGAGAAATTTCACCCAAAGAACTACCCAAATGACAAGTTACTGGAAGATTTGTGGATAACAGTTTTTAAATGCTTGTCTCCAGATCCCCACAAAAACCAGTATTATGAAATTCATTTGGGGTACTCGCTTCATAACTGTACTGGGAGAGAACGCTTGAAAGACATTGTTAACGTTATCAACAACGGGGATGCTTCTCGAGTGAATAATGCAGTGCTTGCGATGGCCAAAGCCCTACACAATATGTACATATTTCAGGAAAAAAATGTTTATGGAAATAAAATCAAAATAACTAATTACAAACATCAGGTAAGTCAGGAGTCATGAAAAGAGAGTGATTTAGGGGCATCAGCGGTAGCCGTGTAGTTACCAGTAATAGTAAATCTAGCAGTGGGAACAGTTCTGCTATTTACGTAAAACCAATAACTCTGCAGCAGTACCTAATATATATATAATATACTTGTTACAGTGGGAATTGTCGGTCAATCTGTGCAGGACTTTAAGGGCCAATCAGATGGCACAATTAGCTTTTACATTCCCATTAATATCCTCTTCTGCCCTCTGTTCCCGTCTGCCTCTCCCTGCTGTCTCCAGCTCCCCTCTGACCCTTTCAGCCATTTCATGCAATTTTTACTCTGATCTATTCCTTATAGGGCCTCTCTTTGCTTTGACCTGTCCTCCCATTTGCCTCTGCTCTGACCTGCCGTTCCTGCTCTCTCTGCTGTGACTCATCCTCTCCAGCTCCCCGCTGATCCTCCCAGCCCCTTCGTGCCTTCCCTGCTGATCCCCTTCATCTAGAGTCCCTTCTGCTCTGACCTGCCCCTCCAACTTCTCTCTGATCCTCCCTGCCTCCTCTGTTCTGAACTATCCCTTCTTGCTTCAATTGCTTTGATGCAGATGGACAGATAGAGAAAGTGAGGGGAGGAAAAGAGAGAAGAGGAAAGTGAGAGAGTGAACTGGGTGTGAGAGAGAGAAAACAGACAACAGAAAGGACTGGGAGATAAAACCTGTGGAATGAGAGAGACTTCTTGTCATGGCGTGTCAATGGCAGGCACATACGTTGAAGGATACATTACAATTTACTTATTCAGAAAATGTAAAACAGCTGATGAAATTTTAGTACTTTTGTATTTTTCATAAAAGTTGCACCATTACATAAGAAATCTGAAAGCCGGGGACCAAACCTCTCATCTATATCTTGATGAAAATGGAGAGCATGTTACCCCACACGTAATTCAGAACTGGGTTGGAAATAAGGAAGAAGTTAAATCCTTTGATGTGGTCGGTATCTTTGATCCGTGGGCTCCGGCTGATCAGCAGCTTAACATCAAACCCGGTCTAATAACCTGGAAGAACGAAGCCAACCAGGTGAGAAGACTTTTCATTCTTTGTTATAAGAATATATTTGCTATATTAAATCGTATAGGAACTGAATAAAGTTATATCTGGAAATATTTGGACACTGACACAGGTTTGTTATTTTGGCTGTTTGCCAAAATCACTTCGGGTTACAGTTAAATAATGAATATGGGCTTAAAATGCAGCGTCTCAGCTTTAATGTGACGATATTCACATCCAAATTGGATGAAGGGTTTAGGAATTACAGCTTTACTACGGTGTTCCCCCTTTTTCAAGGGTCCAAAAGTAAATGGACAATTGACTCAAAAGCTGCTTCATGGACAGGTGCGGGCCATTCCTTTGTTATTTTTTCATCAATTAAGCAGGTAAAAGGTCTGGAGTTGACTCGAGGTGTGGCATTCACATTTGGAATCTGGTCAGACATCAGAGAGCTAGCAGGGACATTAGGAGTGGTCAAATCAACAGTTTGGTACATTCTAAGAAAAAAAGAAAGACCCACAAACAAACAACTGAAGCAAGTTGCGATAAAGGCCTGTCAAGAAATACTAAAACTTAAAAAAAAATAAAAAAAAAATGTGAGTGCATAGAGAGAACCAATTGGTCAATATTTTATCACTTTTTTTGTTTTTGATTTGTTTCATGGTCGGTTTACACGAGCGCATTAAGTGGAATTTGCTTGAGAAGTAACAACACCTGGAGAGTGTTTTACAGGGTTGCAGCTGCGTTGCCGTTAAGAAGGGTAGTATCCCTCCTTTTGCTTATATTATATCTTACTTCATATACGGGTAGACACTGGTTTTCACATTTGTTTTATACTATAACCAATAGGAGATTACAGATATTACAGATAGTGTAACTTGGTAGAATGCCATTTGAAGTCAAGATTGAGTTCTAGGAGCTTTACAAAATAATCAGCCTAAAAAAAAACAAAAAAAATATGTTTCTTATTCAGATTCCAAAATCTCAGTGCTCAGAAAATTGTTTGCCGGGTTACAGGAAAGCCCCGGGGTCTGGGATCCATTCCTGCTGCTATGACTGCGTCCTGTGCTCAGAGGGAGAAATCTCCAATATGACCGGTATATCCCACCTGATACTCTGATATTCTTACCAAAAAAATAATGTTTACGTCTGACTGATTAATAGAGAGAAAGACCCGAAATCCACTGCGTGTTCTGAACAAATCAGCCGACTCTATATTACTCCCATTCCCATCACAGATTGAAACCACAGGCCGTACACTGACACCCAGACACAAGAGCACGGAGATATTACAAGAGCAGGCGGACAACCATTAGAAAGACAAATACCTGCAGTATAATCCTGACTATGGGTGGTTATTTTCTTCCCATTAACCTTACTGCAGAATAAATGTCAGTAATCGGTCTGAAGTTATTTCTGGATCCAGCCATTTTTTTATATTTTGATGATTTTTCATCAATCTGTTTCATGAAATTCAAGATTGTGTATTTTTTATTTTTTACAGACAGCGAGAACTGCATAAAATGCGCACATAATGAATGGCCCAATGAGAAGAAGGATCTGTGTGTTCCCAAAATGGAAGAGTTTTTGTCTTATAATGATGCTGTTGCTATAGCATTTACATCAATCTCAATTTTATTTTGTCTTCTAACTGTTACAGTATCAGGGATTTTTGTTTCATATAAAAATACCCCAATTGTAAAAGCCAATAACTGGAGCCTCAGCCTGATCCTCCTGGTCTCCATCATGACGAGCTTCCTTTGTGTCTTTCTGTTCTTTGGTCGTCCTTTGGATATAACCTGCATACTGCGCCAAACTGTCTTTGGAGTTGCCTTCTCATTAGCCGTGTCTTCTGTGCTGGCCAAGACTATCATGATTTTTGTTGCTTTTAAAGCCACTAAACCTGGCAGTGTCTGGAGAAAATGTCTCGGAATCAAACTGTCTGCTTCTGTTGTCTTGTTTGGCTCATCTGTCCAAGTTATAATTATTATTTTTTGGTTGTCCATTTCACCCCCATTCCAGGAGTTGGACATGCGCTCTTATCAGGGAAAGATCATCATTCAGTGTAATGAGGGCTCGGTTATTGCCTTCTACTGTGTCCTGGGTTATTTGGGGCTTCTGGCAGCTGTTAGTTTTATTATAGCTTTTTTAGCCAGGACATTACCGGACAGTTTTAATGAGGCCAAGTACATCACCTTCAGCATGCTGGTGTTCTGCAGCGTTTGGATTGCGATGATCCCGGCCTACCTGAGCACCAAAGGAAAGAACATGGTGGCCGTGGAGATTTTTGCCATACTGGCTTCAAGTGCTGGACTTTTAGGATGTATATTTATTCCAAAATGTTATATAATTATATTTAGACCCGAAAATAACTCAAAAACACAATTGTTTTGTAGCAGAAATAACAATCTGTAGATATAATAAAGGTTAACACAGTTATGAAATTTAGGTCTTAACCCCTTCAGGTCCGGGACGTACCTGGTACTTCCTGGTTACCAGTCACCGGTAGACCGGGACGTACCAGGTACGTCTCTGTTAGGTCGGGACCAGACAATACCAGTAGCGGACCCACAATGCAGAGACGGGCTGGGTACAGCACTATACAGTCCAAGGACGCGGCAGGCAGCACAGGAGCAAAGTCCAGTAAACAATCCAAGGTCGGGGCAGGCAGCACGGTAGCGAGGTCCAGTAAACAATCCAAGGTCGGGGCAGGCAGCACGGTAGCGAAGTCCAGTAAACAATCCAAGGTCGGGGCAGGCAGCACGGTAGCGAAGTCAAGTAAACAATTCAAGGTCGAGGCAGGCAGCATGGTAGCGAAGTCCAGTAAACAATCCAAGGTCGGGTACACGAAAAGGCAAGGCACAGTAAACACACCCAGAGTACATATAGAGCTCATTGAACGGGCATAGATAGAAGCCAGGGGAAATTATAAATAAGAACAAGGCGGGACAAAGCGGACAGGGGACCAAAGGGAGATGAGTGACGTCACTGCGTCCGGCGCCAAATAATGGCGCCGGAAAAAACAAACAAAATGAGTGCTAAACCCGCGAGTATCGCGGGTCTCGCACTACTTAGTAGATCGGGAGCGCCGCGAGCGTGCCGCAGCACCTCGCTTATTACTCTGCGAGTGCTGCCGGCATGTCGCGGCAGCTCCCGCAACAGAGTCTTGTGAGCGACTCACGGCGGTTCGCATAGACGAATGCGACCGCCGTGAGCGCGCTGCGTCTATACACACGCCCCTCCGTGTGCGTGTAGTACACACGTCACTCGGAGAGGGCATGCGTCTGTAGACGCGAGCGCGCCGCCCACCCGCGATCGACTGTCGCGGGACAGCGACGGAGCCGGTAAGCGCAACAGTCTCCTCCAAAAACCGCCCCCCACATCACCACAATCGTGGTGATCGTGGGGGCGCTGCTGCCTGCCCAGGAGTCTGGACAGACCAGCACAGCCTGTCTAAGCCTATGATCACTCCCACGGAGCCTACGATCACTCCCACGGAGTGATTTTGTAGGCAGAAACCGCGATTGCAGAAAAATCACCACAGGCAGCTTCAGGGAAGGGGGTGGTGTGTTGAATGGGTCCCCACACAAGTGTGGGGACCTGACCCAACACCCCCTGCTGCCTGATCACTCCATGAGAGCGTCAGTGCAGCGTTAATCCCTTCAATGCCGCGATCGTGGCATTCAATGCCGCGATCGCGGCATTGAAGGGATTAATTCCTGTTTTGTAGGGGGCTCTGCTGCTGGTGGTCTGCCTGGAAGCCCAGGCACACCAGCAACAGCAAAAACGACCCCCAGAAGTCCTCTGATCAGTCCTGTAGGACTGATCAAAGAGACTCCTCCCTCTACAAGTCTATTGAAGATTGTGTCCCAGCTGCCAGAGGCAGCTTCAGGGACAGGGAGACAGGGTTCTTTGGTCTCCACATGAGTGTGGAGAACGGCCCCCCCACCCCCTCCCTTCCTCAGTTAACCCCTACCCCCTCTTCCTCAATTAACCCCTTCAAAGCTGCGATTGTGTATGACCCCCATCGCAGCATTGCAGGGGTTCAAATATGTGCCCACAAGCTAGTGGGGACTAAATATCAGTCAATGCTGTGCTTCAATGGAGCATCAGCATTGAAAGAGTTAAAATAAATTTAAAAAAATAATAATAAAAAAAAAATAACAGCACTGACCTGAAAGTCCAGGGTGCTTCCAGGTCAAATGCTGGGCTGGGCTGATCAGATCGCTCCTGGCCAATAGGAGTGATTGGATCATTATGGCAGCCCATGGATGACCCTGCTCTACAAAGAGAGAGGGGTCATCTAGGGTAATTATGAAAAAACACAAATTATTAATAAATGAAAAAATCATAATTATTACCTGATCACTTGTCGGTGACATTTTAAGTCGCTGATTATTGATCGGTCTCCCTGATTGATGTCAGCGGCCTAAACCTGTCACTTACAAGCAATCTGATAAAAAATATTTAAAAAAATGTAAATGCACATGTTCCAGTTTTGCCCTCATAGCTTCCTCAAAAAATGCATGAACCATGCATGTGAGGCCTTGTTGGAACCGGTGGATGTTGGTGAACAAAATGTGGTGTTTTCTTCCAGTGTTACACTTATGCTGTGCAAGAAATAAATTGCAACATTGAAATTTATGCGTTAAAAACGCAATAAAATAATTTCCCTGTGAAGTTTGGCAGACATCAGTGAAGAAATGGCTGGCTGAAAACTGTCAAAACTACCCTAGTTGAACACCTTGACTTGTCTACTGTTCATAAATATATACTTTTATGGGGTAATTTACAGTGGGGGGGGGGGCTTCCAAAATGTCCCAAATGGGATATGGGCCCAGGAAACCAATTTCTGAAAATTCCAAATTTGAAAAGTAAAATGCGCATGTTCCAGATTTGCCCTCATAGCTTCCTCAAAAAATCCATGAACCATGCAAGTGAGGCCTTGTTGGAACCGGGGGATGTTCGTGAACACAATTTGAAAAGTGTCAAAATGACCCTAGTTGTACACCTTGACTTATCTACTGTTCATAAACATATAATTTTGGGGGGATAAATCAGTATCTGTGATAACTTTTGCAGTTATTAGACTACCATGCCAAATTTGAAAAAAATTACATTTCAATAACGTGATGCATGCCTTGCAATATTTGCCCTATACTGGTCAAAAATAGATGAAAATCCTGGCCATGTTGGGTGGTTTCCAAATCAGGATAACTTAATGAATATATTTGGGATATTTTTTTCCCATTGGTTCAATGTGTGTACAATTTATATGTATACAAAACTGTAAAAAAAATTGTTTTTTTTCATTTTCCCCCCACTTTTTCCAGTTTATTTCAAACAAAACAATGTACTACCCAGCTTAATATGGTTTCAAATGAAAGCCCTACTTGTTCTGAAAAAAACAATATATGATTTGTGTGGGTGCACCAATTGATAAGAGAGAAATTACAGTTGAAGAAAGACAAGGCAAAAACATAAAAACGGCTCCGGTCCTTTAGCGACATCCTAGTTTAAAAATCCCGGTCCTGAAGGGGTTAACAGAGATTATAAAAAGGTGGAACAGATAATAAAGAGACACTGGTATTTATTAAAACAGGACAAAGTGATAGGAGGATCTATACCATCTCGCCCAAGAATAATTTACACTAAAGCACCAAATCTACGCATTATGGTGGCTCCATCTATTAAAAGGCCCCCACCGAACGAAGTAAGCCAGTCATGGCTCTCCACAAAGGGTTTTTTCGATGTGGGTCTTGTTCAAATTGCCTGTCTGTCCTGAGAAAAAACAGTTATGGTTAAGACTACAGTCAATGATTTTAAGTGGGAAATTGGAGAATTAATCACTTGTAACACTAAAGGAGTTATATATATATTACAATGTAGTTGTCATAAACAATATGTAGGGGGTACAAAGAGATCGTCGAAGACAAGAGTGGCAGAACATGTCTATAATATCAAAAAAGGGAACTTAAAACATCCATTATCTGTTCATTTTGCTCACATCCACAATAAAAATCCGTTAAAACTGAGTTTATAGGTCTAAAAAAAAAAATAAAAAAAAAATAAATAAAGAAACTGGCGAGGGGGCAGTTACCTTATTCAGATGTCGAGGGCAAAAACCAAAAAGATCTATGAATTCCAAAGTTTGGAACCATATGGTTTGAATTCAAGTATAGAACTTTTTGGTTTTATGTAGAAAGATGGGCTCCCTACCCGTGACCCACTCTGGAACAATTGGTACAGTGGCCCCCGGGAGGGATCCTATCATCTACTAATATTTTCATGAAAGGTTTCTTGTATCTTATTTTCATTTTTTATTTTGTATTTTTTTTATTTTCTATTTTATTTATCGTTTATATTTTTATTATTTATTTATTTGTTTATTTATTTTACTCTTTAGTTTCATGTAGATAAAGAGAACAAATGCCCAAATAGCAATTAAATATGGAATCTCGAGTACTCTTTCCATGTTTTTTCTTTTTGTCTTTTAAGCATTTCCACCTTTATTCTATTGTTGTCATGTGACTTTTATGGTCAGTATAAAAGAGAGGTCAGATACCTCTAAACTTACAGCTACTGAGGAAGGGGACTGCTCTAATAGCTACTATACCCGAAACGCGTTTAGCTTGTGTTTAAACACACTACTACTATATTGGACACTGTTCAGACACTGGCCGCTAAGCCGGCGGCAATTGTGGAAGTTTGGGAGGCAGTATTTGCACTTTTTGCCTATATGCTGATTGACTGCGGAATCCATGCGAACACCCAGCGAACACCATTACTAAGTTGGTCTGTGTTTGCGATTTCGGCCGGAACGTCCTGCACACAGTTAACAACTGACTGATTATCTGACTGCTACGTCAGACGCCGGTGATTGCCAGTGCGCTCGCCTGTGTGAGAGGCTACTTTCCATCCAGAGCCATATCTCCCAGTTGGAGCGTTGCACTGGGAAAAGATCTGCTAGCGACAAAAATCTGGTCTAACATCAGATGGTGAGCGGTACAGTGTACCATCTTTTTATGATCTGTTAAGAAAAAGAGCATCTGTTTTACCAAATAAGGCACCGGCCAGTGATTCTATAAAGACATAGTGCTTACTGCCTACCCCAAGGGATCCATACCATACTGAATGTTTGAGGACATCTTTCTACAGATATTTTGTTATCAGCACGAGTTTTTGAAGTATTCAGTGCTGAAACATTGTTGATACAAATTCATGTTGCAGGACAATTACTACAAATTCTTTTTTAGCTAGATACAATTTTTTATAGGTTTTTCATTAAGCCTGAACCGTGTACCAATATTGATCAGGAGTGTTATATTTAGGGCTGCAACAACTAATCGATAAAATCGATAATAATCGATAATGAAATTCGTTGGCAACGAATTTCATTATCGATTAGTTGAATCGATTATTATCGATTATAAAATGAGGCTCTGAAAAATCCCCCTCATTATATAATCCGTTTAGTCTGACTCACCATCTCACAGCAGCAGCTCCTACTTACTCCCCCTCCCTGTAATCACTGTGACAACTGGCCCCGCCCCTTCCTTCTCCAGGCCAGAACCACATGGCTGTGACACTCATCTAACTGTAAGTATATGTATATATATATATATATATATATATATATATATAATGTGTATGTGTGTATATATATATATATATATATATATATATATATATAATGTGTATGTGTGTGTGTATATATATATATATATATATATATATATATATATATATATATATATATATATGTGTGTGTGTATATATGTATGTAATATATATATATATATATATTTGGGCTACTGAAAGTTAGGGGAGGTGGGGGTTAATTTAGGGGCAGTTATGGTTAGTGGGGTGTTTAGGTTTAATTTAGGGGCAGTTATGGTTAATTGGGTGTTTAGGGTTAATTTAGGGGCAGTTATGTTAATAGGGTGTTTAGGGTTAATTTAGGAGCAGCTGTGGTTAATGGGGTGTTTGGGGTTAATTTGAGGCAGTTGTGGTTAATGGTGTGTTTAGGGTTAATTTAGGGGATGCTGTGGTTGATGGGGTCTTTAGGGTTAATTTAGGGGATGCTGTGGTTAAGGGGGTGTTAAGGGTTAATTTAGGGGCAGTAATGGTTAATGGGGAGTTTAGGGTTAATTTAGGGGAATCTAAATCCTGGGGGCAGTGAAGTGACATATCTGGGGGTATAAGGCATATACAGTATATATAAGGCATATGTGGGGAGGGCAGTGTGGCATGTCTGGGGAGGACGGAGTGGTGTATCAGGGTGTATAAGGCATATCTGGGGGTAGAGTGGCATATCTGGGGGTAGAGAAGTGGCATGTCTGGGAGGCAGGGTGGCATGTCTGGGGAGGATGGAGTGGGGTATCAGGGGATATAAGGCGTATCAGGCACAGTGGCAGATGTGGGAGGCAGCGTGGAGTGGCAGATGTGGGAGGCAGCGTGGCAGATGTGGGAGGCATTGTGGAGTGGCAGATGTGGGAGGCAGCATGGCGTGGCATATGTGGGGAGGGCAGGGTGGCATGTCTGGGGAGGATGGAGTGGTGTTTCAGGGGGTATAAGGCGTATCAGGCACAGTGGCATGTGGGGGGTAGAATGGAGTGGCAGATGTGGGAGGTGGCGTGGCAGATGTGGGAGGCAGCGTGGAGTGGCATATGTGGGAGGCAGCGTGGTGTGGTATATGTGGGAGGTAGCGTGGAGTGCTGTGGTAGGCAGCGTGGCATATGTGGGGGGGGCAGCATGGCATGTCTGGGAGGCAGCGTAGCAAGCCTGGGCTCAAATGTGCATATATTGGGGGGCTGGTTGGGAAATAAAGACAAGAAATGTATTATCAAAGTTTTTTTATTCTGCTGTTTGTATTTAACATCATTTGTTTAGTAAATTATTTTAAATAAATGAAAAATTTACATTCATTTTTTTTATCCGATTAATCGATTAATCGAAAAAATAATCGGCCAACTAATCGATTATTAAAATAATCGTTAGTTGCAGCCCTAGTTATATTATTATATGTTTTACTATTTTTTGGTATTTTTTTCGGTCTATTGTTTTTGTGGTAATCAAGCAACTGAGTCTAGCCACAAGGGCCCTGTGGTTTTTCAGACTGACAGTTGTGATTTTATTAAAAGTGGTTTTTATACGGTCACATATTTCTATATTTTTCTTATTTCCCTAAACTGCTATTTCCAAATGTCATTGTGGTTTACTGAGGACTGATACAATTGTTTTAGTATTTTTCCATATGTTGATTCCACTTGAGGTATAGGTGGTGTTTCAGTTAACCTCTTTATCTTGATCGTGAGCTGCACTGTGTTGTGTGTTTTTGTTAGACTTGTGCATTCGTCTTCGGGCGAACATGGAAACGAACACAAAGAGTGCGTTTTCGTGTTCGTTCCGAACACACGCCGAAGAGAAGACGGCGGCGGTAAAACGTAGGCGAAGACGAAGACACACACCACGAAGACCTTCGTGATTGTCTTCGTCTTCGTCTACCATTCCCCCCCTTCATCTTACCTTGTCTTGTCTTGTCTTCGCGGCAGTTCCCGGAAGTGGAAATCCGCAGGTTCGCCGTCACGGGTTACAGGGCAGTGCGAATGAGCCTATTGGTCGCCTACAGGGACCTCCTCTGGCATCAACCAATTGGTTGATGCCAGAGAAAGACCCTGCAGGTGACCAATAGGCTCACTCGCACGGTCTTTGTAGCCCCTGACAGTGAACCTATGGATTTCCGCTCCCGTTAACCCCTTCGATGCTGCGTTATCTAACACAGCATCGAAGGGGTTAACGGGAGCGGAAATCCATAGGTTAAAGGGCCGTGCAAGCGACCAATAGGCTCACTTGCACGGCCCCTTAACCCTTTTAAAAAAAAGTTAACCCCTAACTAATTGAACAGGGAGGGAGACCAGTGGTATCGGCAGTGCCGATGCCACTGGTCTCCCTCCCTGTTCAATTAGTTAATTGTCCGTACGAGCGACTTTATTGGTCGCTCGTACGGACATTTAACCCGGCAATGACTAACTAATTGAACAGGGAGAGAGACCAGTGGCATCGGTCTCCCTCCCTGTTCAATTAGTTAAAGACCAGTGGCATCGGCAGGGCAAGTTGCAGCATTGGGGTTTTAAAACCTCAATGCTGCAACTTACCCTGCCGATGCCACTGGTCTCCCTCCCTGTTCAATTAGTTAAATGTCCGTACGAGCGACTTTATTGGTCGCTCGTACGGACATTTAACCCGGCACAGACTAACTAATTGAACAGGGAGGGAGACCAGTGGCATCGGTCTCCCTCCCTGTTCAATTAGTTAAAGACCAGTGGCATCGGCAGGGCAAGTTGCAGCATTGGGGTTTTAAAACCTCAATGCTGCAACTTACCCTGCCGATGCCACTGGTCTCCCTCCCTGTACAGAGTTAAATGTCCGTACGAGCGACTTTATTGGTCGCTCGTACGGACATTTAACCCGGCACAGACTAACTAATTGAACAGGGAGGGAGACCAGTGGCATCGGTCTCCCTCCCTGTTCAATTAGTTAAAGACCAGTGGCATCGGCAGGGCAAGTTGCAGCATTGGGGTTTTAAAACCCCAATGCTGCAACTTACCCTGCCGATGCCACTGGTCTCCCTCCCTGTACAGAGTTAAATGTCCATACGAGCGACTTTATTGTTCGCTCGTACGGACATTTAATTAATTGAACAGGGAGGGAGACCAGTGGGATGTGCCGGGTAAGTTGCAGCATTGGGGTTTCAAAAGTCTGCACGAGCGACCAACAGAGTCGCTCGTGCAGACTTTTAAAACCCCAATGCTGTAACTTACCCGGCACATCCCACTGGTCTCCCTGTTCTATCAGTTAAATGTCCGTACGAGCGACTTTATTGGTCGCTCGTACGGACATTTAACTGATAGAACAGGGAGACCAGTGGGATGTGCAGGGTAAGTTACAGCACCAGGAGCCTAAAAGTCTGTACGAGCGACCAACAGAGTCGCTCGTACAGACTTTTAAAATCCCAATGCTGCAACTTACCCGGCACATCCCACTGGTCTCCCTGTTCGATCAGTTAATAAATGATAGAACAGGGAGACCAGCGGGATCTGCCGAACAATTACGGCACCAGGAGTATAACATTCTGTACGAGCGACCCTATTAGTCGCCAGCAGGGGGCTCGTCTGCCATCAACCAATGGCAGACGAGCCCCCTGCTGACGACCAATAGAGTTGCTCATACGGACATTTAAACTCCTGGCGCCAGAGCGGCTTTAACCCCGTTTTAACCCCTTAACCGGGGAAAACGAAGAAAACCCGAGCACGAAGAATGTCCGCGAATATTCGCCCGAAGAGAAGACAGGACCAGGCGAATATTCGCGGAATACGAAGTTTTTTTTTTTGCCGAAGACGAGCACGAAGACGAACACGAAGAGCCCCCTGGTGCCCAAGTCTAGTTTTTATTGTTCAATAAAGGAATACCACAGGACTTGGATGAATGATGAATCATGCTTCTCTATCTGGAAGTCTGATGAATGAATCTGGGTTTATCGGATGTCAGGAGAACGTTACCTACTGAAATGCATAGTGCCTACTCGTTTGGTGGAGAAGGCATAATGATCTGAAGATATTTATTTCAGGATTTAGGCCCCCTAGTTCCAATAAAGAGTGACAGAAACCAATTCCCACAGACACACTTTAAAATCTTGTGGAAAGGCTTCTTAAAAGAGTATGTACAGGTGCCCACATACCTTTGGTCATATAATGTGTGTGAGTATATAATATATATATCTATATATACACACACAGTATCTCACAAAAGTGAGTACATACCTAACATTTTTGTAAATATTTTATTATATTTTTTATGTGACAACACTGAGGAAAAGACTCTCTGTTACAATGTAAAGTAGTGAGTGGATTTTAAACTGTCTCTTTAACAGGAGCTTTACAGTATTAATGTCAGATACAGGGGACAGGGCATCAGATACCCACGAGTATTAATATCAGCAGCAGTAATAGGAATATCATATCTGACTACCCGACTATCCCAATACCCCTTCTAAACAACCCCCTCACCACACAGTTCCTGGAGAGCGGAGCTACACGTGGGCCCTTTTAGATAGCGCTGTCCCTTTAAATGTCAGTCAAGCAGCACACAGGTAACTCACAGGCCCCTGCCTGCAGCACAACTGGTGTATGGGTAATGGCCACCTACTGGACCCTCTCTGTCAGACTCACCGGCAGCTTCATTCTCAGCAGACATGAGGAGCCTTCCCTCCAGCAGAGCTCAGCATGCGCAGGACACAGCACTCACTCTGCAGACACAGGGTACTCTGGGGTTTAATGGACTGTGAAGCTGCAGTGGCCTCACCAGCTCCTCTCTGCTTAGGAGGACGCTCCATCTTCCCCAACACAGTCTCTCACAGGGAGAGCACAGAAATCTAATCAGGAGTCACTTTGGGCCTAGTCCTGAGCTCTGTCACCATGGAGCTTCCTGCTTCCCTCTCATACTCTGCCCTCCAGCCTCCCACATCCATCCATATACACCCAGGCAATGCCTCACTGTCACCTGATTGGTGCAGCTGATCACAGGACCTGCATGTAGCTCCTCCATTTTGAGTTCTGGCAGTGGCTGAGGGGCCCATCACCAGATGCAGCAGTCAAAGTGAGTGAGAAAATGGCGGGAGCTGCATACATTGTACACAGCTGTGAGGGGTCTGAGATTTTACTTCAGGAAAAATAAATGCTGTTTAGGGCCCCAGATGTTTAAAACTCTTCCCAAGTTACCTGTATTCAGGACACCAGCAATTGAAGTGCTGTGAGTACTTTATTAGTATATAACTCTATTTATCAGTATATAATTCTCTAATGTATATAACTCTATGTATCAGTATATAATTCTCTAATCTAGATATCAGTATATAATTATCTAATGTATATAACTCTAAATATTAGGATTATAACTATATAATGTATATATATATATATATATATATATATATATCAGTAACCTTTAGCAGTATATAACTATGTATCAGTATATGAATCTCTTATGTATATAACTCTATATAACAGTGATATAATTCTATATCAGTATATAAATCAATATCTGAATATTACTATCTCAGGTATATAAAACTCTGATGTATATAACTCTATACCTGTATATTACTGTGGGAAGCACTATAATGTATATAAATCTATATCTGTATGTAAAGTAAATTTAGTATAGGTGATACCTTTATTGGCCGATAGCATATGAGGCTATCAGGGCCTCATATTATAGCTGATAATATATAAATGCTATAATATTCCTGAATGCATTTATAGGGTAATATGTGAAGTGGGGATGTGACCCGTTTGAACGTTTAAATAAGCAAATGCTCCGGAAGAAAAACTATCCAGAGGATGCTATTTCACTGGGTTCTGCCGCCGGCGGTGCGGTGCTCCCCACCTACTTCACCTCCAACATTGGTGTCATCCTGTGATGTCAGCGGGACCTCCTGCCCCCATGCCATATTGTGTCATAGTTATATATATATATATATATATATATATATATACATATATATATATATATATATGTTACATACATATAGTTAGGCTGAAAAAAGACATGCGTCCATCAAGTTCAGCCTTTCCTATATCTGAAAATTTTTTGCTGTTGATCCAAAAGAACCCAGTTTGGCTCCTTTCGATTTTGCACTAACCAGGGAAAAAATTCCTTCTTGACCCCAAAATGGCATTCAGATTTCTCCTTGGATCAATACGCGGTTTCCCCATAATTAAAGATTTTATCCCCAAGTATTATGTTTTTCCAAGTATTCGTCCAGTTGCTGTTTAAACGTCTGTACAGACTCTGATAAAACTACCTCTGCAGGCAGAGAATTCCACATCCTTACTGTCCTTACTGTAAAAAACCCTTTCCTCTGCTTTAGACTAAATCTCCTTTCTTCCAGTCTAAACACGTGACCCAGCGTCTTAAGCATAGTCCTGTTTATGAACAGATTTCCACACAATGGTTTGTATTGGCCCTGAATATATTATCATATATATTATATATTATCATAATGCTATCATATCCCTTTCTTCATAACTATAGTGCTCCATTCCTTTTATTAATTTTGCAGCCCGCCTCTGAACCCTTTCTAGTGCTATGATATCCTGCTTTAGAAAAGGTGCCCAAAATTGCACAGCATATTCAAGGTGTGGCCTTACCATTGATTTATAAAGGGGCAAAATTATATTTTTATCCCGCAAATTGATGCCCCTTTTTATACATGACAATACCTTACTGGCTTTAGCGGCTGCTGACTGACATCGCACATTGTTGCCTAGTTTGTTGTCTATAACAATTCCCAAATCTTTCTCATTTGTCTTTATCCCTAATTCACTACCGTTTAGGATGTAGGTTGCTTGTGCATTCCCTACCCCGAAGTGCATAATTTTACATTTATCTACATAAAATTTCATCTGCCATTTGTGTGCCCAGTCCCCCAGTCTGTCTAAATCTCTCTGCAGCACAGTAATATTACTTTACCTAGTTCAGTGTCATCTGCAAACACAGAAATATGATTTTCAACGCCTATTGCCAGGTCATTTATCATGACTGTCTGGAATAAGGAAAGTGTTTCTGCAGTGTGAGAGCAGCACTACCTTTACCTTACCGAGGCTTTTTAGTAGCGCACGTTCCATACAGCTTGTGACGTTTCTACTATTTGTTGGTTTTATCAAGAGTCCCATGTTAGATATTCCCACACAAACTATGCATCACTTTTGTTCCAAAAAAATAGGGCCTTTGTTTGAAACCAACGAAACATGCAAAAGATAATAATTTTGGGTGCTAGTATGTTAAAAAACAAAACCTTTACTCATTTTATTTTTTTCTATTTTTAGCACTTCGTCACAGTAGATGCCACAGCTAAACAATGACCGGATTAATGTTCGGGAACATTCCATTATTATACCCCACATAGATATTTTTTCATATTCTAGTGGGCTACATCCATCCTTAAACGGTACCCTATAGGGTAGCATTTTAAAATATCTGAATTGAGGGGTTTGAGAGTAATGAAAACTCAAGTCTTACAGGTATTTCCTAATCTTGCTTCACCTTTTGTGTCTGTACCTGTATATCTATAGGGTAACAAAACGGTCAATGTAGGAAAGAATGTGTGTACAAAATGGTTACAGAAAGGAAAAAAGTAACCATACCTACTGCAAGAAGTTACAAAGCAGGGTTTCAAGTCATTCTCAGTAGGATATATAGGTGAGAGATTCGCCTATCCAGGTAGGACAAGAAATTACAAACGTCCCAGAACCTCCCGTTTATCTTCAGTGTTTTTTTCTGCCCTAACCTGGGTAGGTGAAGCTTCATCCCTTGTTTGTTTTTCTGAGGACTGTGTCTTATCTCAGTAGCTTCATCTCGTTAGCCTGCCATTGTTTGTTTCTTGGGGACCATTCCTTTCTTCCACATCAGAGTAGGATAGGATTCATGGGCAGATCCGTATTTACCTAACTCCAGCAGTCAGAGGAAGGATCCATAACTTTGTTTCCGTGTAGCTCACTCGGCTGCCCTTGGACTGTGTTTTCTGTATATTGGAGATTCTGTAACACTATATGGCCATATTTTTCTTAGCGGAGCTTAACCCGGCAAACTTCTGGGCATGCCGGGCAGGTATGATTCTGCAGTAGGGTTGCCAATGTGGAAAAAAATACACTTTCCCCAGCAAGCTTTTCTTCTAATTGAGGTAGAAGCTAAGTATCAAATGATGTGACACTTGACCTTGACCTTGAATCTCAAAAAAAAGTGTGTTTTTAATATTCTGGGTAAAAAATATCTTATACAGTTAAATGCATTCTTCCTTTGGTATTAGTTTGGGCTTTGGGAACAGGAGTGAAAAATCTCACACGCAATGAAATACCTTGCCACTTGTTAATGTAAATGATGGTATAATAAAATATGTGATGTCATATAACTTTGAGGAAAACTTACAACCATAACAAGTTAGTGTCTTCCCCTGTAGCTTTTCTTCTGAGCTTTGATAGTCCGCAGAGGTTAATGTGTAATTTTTGTTCAATATGTCTGGCTGGTGAGGGTACATATATGATAGGGATGGACCATTGGGAGGTAGGAAAGTGATTAAAACCTTCTGTGACACTACATTCATGACACAACCTACCCACCAGTAATTTTCACAGATGCAAGTCACACAACCTTTTATTTCTGCCAAACACAATGTGTCAGGAGCTGGGTCCATAAAGACGACTGTAATGACCCAGAGATGGTGTTCAGGAGTTATTCGCAGTAGCGGAGATGCTTTCGGCTCGTCAGCCGTTTCCACCTGGACTTTGGTTCCGGTGTTCTGTCAGCTCTTCTGCCTGTTATGAAGCATGTCTGTTTCTGGACCTGAATCTGTAAACTGAGACAAACATAACGGGTGCCTCACACCTTATAAATTAAGCAGAGCTGAAGCGAAGAGCAGAACTGGAATCAAGGAATCAGAAGCACAGCGAGACTGGGGGAACGCTAGCGAGACTGGAGGAACTCTAGTGAGACTGGGGGAACTCTAGCGAGACTGGGGGAACTCTAGCGAGACTGGGGGAACTAAAAGGAAGCCGCTCCACAGCCTGTTTGGAGCCTGACACAATGAATTAGTGTCAGGCTCCATCATATAAGCCCCGGCGGAAGTGGAGTTCAGTAGCGGAGGTTGTCTGCACGCATCGCACAGCAGTTCACCGGCTGCCAGAGAGGAGGATTCAGGTCCCCTGCAGTGGAGGGTTTTTAATTGCAGGTGGGGTACTTCACTACTGGTAGGTAGTTGGGAAACAGTTAAAATGTAAATGCCAAGTGCATTATTCTTCTAATGTACTTCACTACCAGTGATAGAGGCCGGTACAGTAAACCAGGCATGTCCAAACTTTTTTCGAAGCGTGCCAGATTTGAAGTGAACATGTGCGAGGGCCGACCATTTTGCCTGACATTCTTTGAACCATTAAAATTAAAAGCAAATTAACTATTTTATGCAAAGTTTATTGAAAACGGCATACTTTTCATTTTGTGACTTGGATGACAAATCTAAACAAGGTGTTAAATCACTCTGCCTTTAATATATAAAAACCAGATCTATATTTGGGCAACTTATCTGGGGGGCCTTATTAGTCTGGAACGTGGGCCGCAATTGGCCCTCGGGCCGGACTTTGGACATGCCTGCAGTAAACGAAGCATGCATACAAGGGACACAAAGCTATTCTTAAGCTAAGACAAGATCAAGAACTGATCAAGACCTAAATGATGCATCAGGAAAAAACAGACCAAATAGGTCTTATCTGCTGTCAGATTCTATGTTTTGTGACGGTGTAAACCCCAGGGAGATGCTTATTTTGGCATTTGGGTACAGGTGCTACCCAGAATGTAAATATGGGTCCCTGGGGTGGAGCAATTGGAGAGCAGGGTGGGCCAATGCTCCATTTCCCCATTCTGTGGAAAATCCATGCCGCCTTTTGCAGGAGGCTAAAAGTCTGCAGGATCCAGTACAGGATTTCTATGAGGCCAGCATCAGGCACAGGTGCTGGGCATTAAAAACCCCTGGAGCCTGATAATCAGAGAGACTGTTGGGGGAAGAGGAAGTTCCCTTCGCTCCCAGGAAAAGGAGAGGCCCTGAACAAGAAGACTATCCCTGAGCCAAGTGAGGCAATACCTGCCTGGACATTTTCCAGAGCCTGGCGTAGCTGGGTCTGGCTGGAAGGTTGAGTTAGTGGGTGATTAGGCTGGTCAGTCCGGACCAGCATAGTTCAGTTAGAGAGGGCTCCATTTGGGAGCTAGGTTTTATTTTTATGATTTGGTTTTTGGGGTTTAGGCGGTTAAAATAAAGCGCTGTTTTGTTCAAATCTGCTGTTCCTGATGCTGATTGCCTTAGAGGACTGTGCTTAGGACCCCTAAAAGTGACATGTATGGCCCTCATGCTATAGGGTTTGTCACAGTTTCTATGAATAGACCCAAGAGTGGCAGAGTTAAGACATATAGTAAGCATACGTCCCAACATTTCAAAATGTGAAAGGGACACAAGTTATTTTTTATTTTTTTTAACTCTCGCGGAACTCACTGATGCAAGCAATTGCACTTTACAATGTTGCGCTTGCATTGCCACATACACTTCCTTTACATACTCGTACACTGCCCTTACACATATACATGTACACTGCCCTTACACACACACATACACTCCCCTTACACACATATGCACTGCCCTTACACACACATATATACACATACACTGGCTTTACACACCAGCTAACAAATACCTATACTGCTCTTACACACACTGGCCCATACACACACAAGCTTACAAACACATACATTCGCATACACTGCCATTATACCCCTTTCTCCCCATCTCTTACCTTTTCCTCCATCCGTCTTCCTTCATCCTTCTGCCTCCATCCTGTATCCTGCGGTGGGAGCGCAAGGTCTGCTCCCTCATCACTACGTGATGGCTATTGCTGCCGAGCCTAGGGATGACGTAATATCTCCGTGCTCGGCATTATTTGCCGGCACGTAGTGATTAGGGAGCAGTAAAGCGAGGTCTGAAGTGTCCCTAATGTTGAACCGACTAGAGGGAAATTGCGATCTCCCACCTAGTCTGCAGGCTGCAGCCGCTGATCGGGCGGCTGTGTGCCCCTCGCAGCTGCACCTGAGGTGAGTACCGATCTTGCCTCACCCTTCCTCTGCTCCTGCAAAGCGGGACAGAGGAAGGAATAGGTGGGACAGTGGGACAGAGACCCAAGATCGGCACTGTCCCGCGTAAATCGGGAGAGTTGGGGGCATGTAGTAAGTAATTTTGCCTATCCTAGTGCTTTATCAGTGAAGTTACCATAAGAATCTGGTGGTTGACTCAGCATTAATGTGAATGGAGTTCTAGGTCATCAATGTGAGTAGGCACGAATGTCATCCCAAGTTGGCTTGAGCTCTGGTCATACTAGCAAATAACTTCACATTAGTATAGATGAGTTTATCAGGCGACTATGTTTGGAAGGGTTACAATCCCTTTAATGTCACAGTATTTATTCCATGAAATAAAAGGATGTCATAATAAAGTGTAGTATCAGACGGGATTCACTGCCCAACCAAGCTTTGATTTGACAAATTGTAAAAAAAATGATCTGGAATATATTTTTTTTAAATTAGATATTATTGTCCTTAAAAATATTTTCAACTATCGGTGTCACAGAGCTGTGTAGTCCGACTAACTACCTCCGCTGAATTGTGCTTCCTTAGCCTGTGACAACACACTTTCCCCAGTTTCCCAGTCACTAGCCAATACTCAGTGTAGGGTATAAGCAATATGAAGACTGCTTTATTTTTCACACACAGTATGCAAATGATCAAGTGCAGAAGGAAACACAAAATAATTTAGGGATTTGTGTTCGGTTTACTTAATGTCTGACTGAGGGATGGATACATGAAGTCTGCATCATCTGAATTCCAATAAGAGAATCTTTTAATTGTTCTGAATGCAGTTATTAACTCATTTATACTGATATGATGGGCATAAACATTATATTTACACTATGTCTACAGAGGTTTATTTGGTTCCTGTCGTGTGTGTTTTGCTTTGTGTGGTGTTCAGTTTCTCTGTGATTCCAAACATGTGGACTCCTCACCTTTCTTGCAACTGATAAAGGATAGAAGGGTTAAAATATCTTTCTTAAAAGTCCAGGACATTGGGGTATTGTGTGCAAAAATGTCTTTTGATGTCCAGAAAACTAATTCAAGTTTCTAAAATTGACCATTGACAGTTATAAGATAATAAAACATATAATTCAGAATATGGTTCTTATAACTATTTGGTTAAACCTTTAATTCTGCTTCCAAGTAAATATGTTTTTGTATTCAATTCCTGTCTAAAAAGAATTACATAGCATTTTGGAATAAATATACATCCTACAAGTCCTGCACTTGAAGCCACTATGGCAAAAATCTCTACGGTCACCATGTTCTTCCCTTTGGTGCTCAGATAGGCCGGGATCATCGCAATCCAAACGCTGCAGAACACCAGCATGCTGAAGGTGATGTACTTGGCCTCATTAAAACTGTCCGGTAATGTCCTGGCTAAAAAAGCTATAATAAAACTAAGAGCTGCCAGAAGCCCCATATAACCCAGGACACTGTAGAAGGCGATAACCGAACCCTCATTACACTGAACGATGATCTTTCCCTGATAAGAGTGCTTGTCCAGCTCCTGGAATGGGGGGGAAATGGCCAACCAGGAAATATTAATGATAACTTGAATGGATGAGCAGAGCAGTACTATAGAATTGGAGACTTTCACACTGACCCAGTTTGCCCAGGAGCTGCCGGGTTTTGCGGCTCTGAAAACAATATAGATCATGATTGTTTTGCTTAAAATACAAGACACGGCTAATGAGAAGAGGACTCCAAAAGCAGTTTGGCGCAGCATGCAGGTTACATCCTCAGGACGACCGAGGAACAGAAACACACAGAGAAAGCTCAGCATGATGGAGACCAAGAGGAGGAAGCTGAGGTTCTTGTTATTGGCTTTCACAATTGGGGTATCTCTGAAGACAATGAAGATCAGTAATATTACAACAGTTACAAAACAAAACAGAATTGATACAAAGGATAAAACTGCAGCAACTGCATCCAAATATGATAGAAACTCCACCGATTTTGGAATACACCGATCCCTTTTCTCATTAGACCATTTATCACTTGGGCAAACAATGCAGTTCTCACTGTCTGAAAAATAACGTAAAGTAACATTATGTCTCAATATGTAAATTAAACATAAAATATAACATAGTATATAGTTCCCTCCCACTAAGTGTATCCATATTAACTAATGTTAAATTACTTCTTTTTGTTTACATTTCTTAGATTTGAACTGAAGATAACAAACAAAAATAGCCCCAAATCTAATCGCCCCAATTTTCCTTCGCCATTGTTTTAGTTTCCGGAATCATATGCCTATCCCATGCGTGTTTCAAGTCACTTGCTGCACTAACCTCTACCACTTTTGCCAAGAATTTGCATAGACTCCCCCGGGTGGGGGAGGTTATGCCCAGCTCCAGTCAACCCATGCCTGTCTATTATTTTGATCACTTATAGCTACACCTGCCCCTCCTTGTGGCTCGCAATACCCCCCAACTCCACCTTCTACCTTACCAGGAGCAGGCTTTCATTCCTACACACCTACTATGAGTAAATTATGTGTATGATTCTATATAATCTATTATACCAGATCTGTTGGATATCTCTCCCTCTGAGCACCGGACACAGTCGTAGCAGCAGATTTGTGTTCCAGGTCTCAGGACTTTTCGATATCCAGGCAAACAGTTCTCTGAACACTGAGACCTTGGAATCTACAAACAGAAAAAAAAATAGTTCTTGTTTGAGCCACTCTTATAAATTAATAAAAAATTAGTAAATGGTTGGGGCGCAGGTACATGTTTTTTTTAGGACTGACAGCTTGGATCCATGCTGGCTTTTCCAAGAGACTAGAGCTTTGCAGGATCAACTCTATGATTCCTATGTGGTCTGCATCAGGCATAGGTGCTGGGCATTAAAACCTGGAGCCTGGCGATCAGAGACTGTTGTGGAAAGAAGAATTTCCTCTATGCTCCCAGGGCAAGGAGATCCCCTAAAAAAGACCTGAGGTATCCCTGAGGTAAGTGAGGAAATACTTGCCTGGACATTTGTGTGTTGTCTGGGGAGGTTTTCCAGAGCCTGGCTTAGCGAGGTCTGGCTGGGAGGTCTGGTTAGTGGGTGTTTAGGATGGTCAGTCTTAAGTGTGACGTTTATGGCTCTCATGCTACAGGGTTTTTCCCAAGTTAGAACCATTACACCGTCAAAGTGGTTTTGTTTTACCATCTTTAGGATGTATGTGCTGGTGAGTTCATATCATTTCTGTTAAATTATTTTTAATATACTCTATGCCTGTAAAGTTTATAGAAATGTAGCTTAATTTTAATGTAGGAAAACAAAAACAATAATCCCCCCCCTTACCTGGTTGTCTTTGTTCCTCCATATTGCTAAATGCGAGTCAATGATTAGCTGCTGACCATCTGGAGCCCACTCAGTGAAGTTACCCACAACGTTTCTAAATGCAGACTTATTTGATAAAAACACCCAATTTATAATTAAGTAATGGTATGCAAATTCTCCATGTTCATCGTAAAATGTGCGGCCCAACTGAGATGCAATTGTTATCCTTTTTATATAGCGATGCAACTGTTAAAAATGATTTAGAACAAAACAAGAGGACATTCACAGTCACAATGTAGGAGAGTTTTCTTCTACGTCATTAATCAAGAAAATAAAAATACCTCCCATTTTACAACAGAACCCACCCAAACACTCAACTAAAATAGACGAATACCTGATCTCTATTATTCATCTACTAGAACTTCATATCATTAACCAGCATCAACCCTTCATCAGTCTACAGCACATCGTTAGAACCAACAGCACCAGGGTCACCATGAAGGCACAATTTAGAAGAAAATATTGTTCTTTGGTAAATAACAACGTTGGATTTTGCATGTGAGCTGCAATTAGTGTTAGAATGGCGATAAAACTTAAGAGGTAGCAACAATTATATAAAATATACAACAATATACAACATAAAGGCTTCTAATACGTTGTAATCATTTTCAAGGAACTCATAGACATTAAATGCTATTTCACTTCTCTTTAATGCTGCATGTGTAATACCCTAAGCCTTTTCATGCCCTTTTTCAATTTGAAGATTGCCCCTCTTCCTGTACCATGTGTGTAATAATATTAAATACTAATAAATGTTAAAATAGGTACCAAACAAGGTACTTTCGCTAGAGATATCATTTAAAAAAATCCTTCTGTCCCAAGACAAAGTTCAAAAATTGCAAACAATATAATGTAATATTTAAGATAGGATTTTGCTGTCTAATAAAATTACCAAAATCTCTGTATATTCTCAAGGGATGCTGCTGATCATAAAGCAAGATTTTCCCTTCAGTGACACCTAACTTGTGGAAGAAATATGTAAAACTACAAAACAGTGGGTTTTGCTTTTAACTTTTTGATGTTCATCATTTAGTATGGATAATATTATACATGTAAAAGTCACATCACAGCAAAGACCTCTGTCCATATACACCAATCAGCCATAACATTATGACCACTGACAGGTGAAGTGAATAACACTGATAATCTTGTTATCACGGCGCTTGTAAGTGGGTGGGATGTATTAGACAGCAAGTGAACCTTTCTTCATCAAAGTGATGTGTTGGAAGAAGGAAAAAGTGTAAGGATATGAGCAACTTTGACAAGGGCTTAATTGTGATGGCTTGACAATTGAGTCAGGGCATCTCCAAAACTGCAGCTCTTGTGGGGTGTTCCCGGTCTGCAGTGGTCAGCACCTATCAAAAGTGGTCCAATGAAGCAAAAACAGTGAACAGACTACAGGGTCGTGGGCAGCTAAGGCTCGTTGATGCACGTGTGGGGCGAAGGCTGCTCCGTGTGGTCAAATCCCTACTGTAGCTCAAATTGCTGAAAAAGTTATTGTTGGTTCTAATAGAAAAGTGTCAGAACACACAGAGCACTAAAGTTTGTTGAATATGGGGCTGTGTAGCTACAGATCAGTCAGGGTGCCCATGCTGAGGGGTCAGGATGGGCACCCTGACTGGTCTGCAGACAAGAGCTCCTACAGTGGACACGTTAGCATAAAAACTGGAAGAAATGGAAGACGGTGGCATGGTCTGATGAATCACGTTTTCCTTTTACATCAGGTGGATGGCCGGATGCGTCATTTACCTGGAGAAAACATAGCACCAGGATGCATCCATTGAGGCCCCATCTAACAGACCTAAAGGATCTGTTGCTAACGTCTTGGTGCCAGATACAACAGCAGACCTTCAGTTTGGTGGAGTCCTCGCCTCGACCCGTCAGGACCTACACAATATTAGGCAGGCGGTCGTAATGTTATGGCTGATCTGTATATACACTCGCTGGCCACTTTATTAGCTACACTCTTTGCTAGTACTGGGTTGGACCACCTTTTGCATTAAGAACTGCCTTAATTCTTCATGTCATACTTTGCACAAGGTGCTGGAAACATTTCTCAGAGGTTTTGGTCCATATGCACATGAAGGCATCATGCAAACCTCCTGTTCCACCACATCCCAAAGGTGCTCTATTAGATTGAGATCTAGTGACTGTGGAGGCCATTGGAGTTCAGTAAACTCATGGCCATGTTTAAGAAACCAGTTTGAGAGGATTATTATTATTATTATTATTATTATTATCTTTTATTTGCAACAATTTATGCAGCACTTAATAAAATACATATATTCAAGGGGTATGACAAGACGAGAATTGACAGACAAATTGATACATTAAGGGGAGAGGGCCCTGCTCGCAAGCTTACAATCATGATGGAATGGGGTGGAACAAGCATAAGGCACAGATAAAGAGTGAGAGGTAGTGTGGGGTTGCATCAGTGACAGGGAAGTGGGTTTTGAGAAGTTTCTTGAATGGTGGGAGGGTGAATGCTGAAGGTTTGGTAAAAGTAGATTCCAGAGATATGGGGCAGCCCTATTTTTATGAAGATAGCTTTGCTACTTGCATCAGTGGCGTCGGCAGGGGGGGGCCAGAGGGGGCCATGGCCCCCCTACATTATGCTGTGCCCCCCAGTGTGCCCCCCCAATTGAAATGCGATGCCGCTTTGACCCGGCCCACCGCCGGGAGACCGGGACATTTCCCGGTGTGCCGGCAGATTGAGCTGAAATTGCAGCCGATGCGGCTGACAGTTTCAAAGCGGTTTTAAAACCGAAGCGGTTTTAAAACCGCTTCGGTTTTACAGCCGCTTTGAAACTGTCAGCCGCATCGGCTGCAATTTCAGCTCAGACAGTTTCAAAGCGGCTGTAAAACCGCTTCGGTTTTAAAACCGCTTCGGTTTTAAAACCGCTTTGAAACTGTCAGCAGCCGGCCGTTTAATGGCTTGCCAATCGCTGAGGCTCTTCGTCCCGCCCCTTTGAAGATGCACCGTGATGCTCAAGGGGGCGGGCACTTTCGGAACAGATGCTCTATGACAGGGAGCACGCGGTAGGAGAGCAAGAGCAGCGGTGTTAAGGCGGAAAAACGAAGACTTCAAAAAAGTAATTATTTCATTTTAAAAAAATAGTTGAGGGTCTTCAAATGTCATTTGAAATTAAAAGGAGAACCCCCATTAAATATGTTTGGGTTAAAAATGCCATTATTTAATATTTGTGTTATTTGCTCTAAGTCAGAGCAAGGAGCAGTGCACTAGAGCAAGTACACCAGATCTCACTGGAGGTGGCACATTAACAAGGGGGGGGGGCTGCCTTGGGAAAATAAAATACATAAAGATGGTGGCTGGCAGGCTGGGGACATAATTACACATCAGGGGGGGTTAATACACATTTGTATGGGGGCCATTATAATAACCATTACAAGGGGTTGGTGCATCAATACACAAGGGAGGGGGGCAGGCTTGGGGCATCAAATAAATCAATACACAAGGGAGGGGGGCTGGCTGGGGGTATCAAATAAATCAATACACAAGGGAGGGGGGCTGGCTGGGGGCATCAAATAAATCAATACACAAGGGTGTATAGCAAAAATGCACAAAGGAGGGTGGCTGGGGGGGCACAAATACACAAGGGGCAATACACACAAACAGAGCAATGTGGAAAGCATTTTTATACTAGTAGTAGTATATAATTAATAATATTAGTAGGTTATCCCATCCTGGTGTGGGGGTCCATGTGGCAGCAGAGCCTGCCCTGGGGTATGTATTTGGGTGTCAGTGTGGCAGAGCCTGTCCTGATATGTGTTTGGTCATCTGTTTCCTGGCACTTTACTTGCTCTAGAGGGTTAAATAGAACTTTGTAATTTGTATTTATCCAGATTTTGTGGTCACTTCAGAGGACAAAACTTTCTAGGCCTAGAAATCAGTGAGAGGAAAAGTAAAGGTTTTGTGTTATTTACTCTTATTTCAGTCTGAATATATTATTAAAAGGAAACGTAGATGTTGGTTCAGAGTTTGTGAAACTCAGTTCTTGATTTCATTATACAGGACGCTATTCCCCTTTGGTTTCACGGGCCTTGTCAGACCAAGTGGTACTCAGCTTAGTTATATGCAGCTGCATGCATTGTGTTATCTGTGATGAGGTGTTCATTTGTTCATTTGGTGACGCAGTGCTAAGATGGTTGTGATGCATTAATGCATTAATATTGTTAAGAATAATGCTATCACTGTTTTGTTGCGCTGAATAAAACTGGACTTTTTCATCTAAAATTTTTTGCAGTAGCAAATGTTTGATTCCATTATGTCTAATCTTAATTTATTTGGGCCTTTTAACTTTTTTGATTTCTGGGATTTTAATAATGTGATAAAAATGATTTATAGTTGTTTGGATGTCAAATAGTGTGTATAATTCTGTTGATCTGTATCTGCTATGTTTCCATACATTATTTATGTATTCATGCAAATACAGGGTTTTTTTTGTCTAATTCAGTTGCATGTGTTGTTTCCATGTGTTGTTTATTTGATCTATACCTGAACTACAGGGTGTAAGTAAAAGAGCGGTATGGTTTAGTGAATGAGGGGACAAAGGGACTCTGGGGATGATTACAGGAGAGAGGACCTCTCACTGTCACGGTGCAGGACTGACTCTCACTGTCTTCTCCCGATCTGCAGTCAGTGTGGCAAATATATTTTTTTCGGTGTGGTAGCGGAGGGAGTGATTGCATGCAAGGGAGCGCTGAGCAGGACCCAAGGAAATGCTTGGGTAGGGTCCAATTTTTTCACTATAAAATATATTGGCAACAGGGTCTAATGTTTATATATATGTATATATATGTATTGGCAGCAGGGGCTAATATTTATTTATATATTGGCAGCAGGGTCTAATATTTATATACCGTATTGGCTCGAATATAGGCCGCACTTTTTTCCCCCACTTTAAGTTTTTAAAGTGGGGGTGCGGCCTATATTCGGGCTCTAGTGCCCGACGCCCGGGACATGCAGTCCCGGGCGCCGGGCAGGCAGCGGGGTTAAGATACAGATCCCCCGCAGCGGTGCAGGGGACCTGCATCCTTCTCCCCGATACGCTCAGACAGCCTCCCCTGCCAGCACTTCCCACGGGGGGGGGGGTGCCGGCACGGGAGGTTATCTAAGCGTTTTACCTCTGCCCACCCCCGACTTACCGGAGCAGACTCCCGGGTGTCTTGCGGGGCCGGCGGGAGACATTTACGCAATACGCGCATGCAACTTCCGGTACCGGAAGTTGCATACGCGTATTGCGTAGATGTCCCTCGCCGGCCCCGCAAGACACCCGGGAGTCTGCTCCGGTAAGTCGAGGAGGGGGGAGGACAGCGGCAGCGTATCGCGGGGAGGGAGGACAGCGGCAGCGTATCGCGGGGAGGGAGGACAGCGGCAGCGGATCTCGGGGAGGGAGGACAGCGGCAGCGGATCTCGGGGAGGGAGGACAGCGGCAGCGGATCTCGGGGAGGGAGGACAGCGGCAGCGTATCGCGGGGAGGGAGGACAGCGGCAGCGGATCTCGGGGAGGGAGGGCAGCGGATCTCGGGGAGGGAGGACAGCGGCAGCGTATCGCGGGGAGGGAGGACAGCGGCAGCGTATCGCGGGGAGGGAGGACAGCGGCAGCGTATCGCGGGGAGGGAGGACAGCGGCAGCATATCTCGGGGGGGGGCAGAGTGGCAGCGTATCTCGGGGAGGGAGGACAGTGGTAGTATATCTCGGGGAGGGAGGACAGCGGCAGCATATCTCGGGGGGGGGGGGCAGAGTGGCAGCATGTTTTTTTTGGTGCTTTTTTAAAGAAAAAAAACTTTTTCTTTAAAAAAGCACCAAACTTTTAGGGTGCGGCCTATATACGGGGGCGGCCTATATCCGAGCCAATACGGTATATTGGCAGCAGGGGCTAATATTAATATATATCGGAAGCCGGGACTAATAATATATACCGGCAGCAGGGTCTAATATTAATATATATCAGCAGCAGGAGCTAATATTTATATATATCGGAAGCAGGGGGTAATAAGTGCATATTATGTAGTTAAAAATGCACGTCTAACGTGTATATATATATATATATATATATATATATATATATAGTGTACATGTACCATTTTATAATTGGCCCCCCTACTTTGGTCCCTGGCCCCCCATGTGCCCCCCCTAAATATGAAAGCTGGAGACGCCACTGACTTGCATTATCCTGCTGGAAATAGCCATCAGAAGATGGGTACACTGTGGTCATAAAGGGATGGACATGGTCAGCAGCAATATTGGGGTAGGCTGTCACATTTAAACAATGCCAAGTGTGCCAAGAAAATGTCCCCCGCACCATTACACCACCCCCAGCCTAAATCGTTGATATAAGGCAGGATAGGCAAGCCTGGGGGCAGATGTGCATAACTGGGGGTCAGGTTGGCAAATAAAAAGAAATAAAAAACACAAATTTCACAATCATAGCTTTTATTAAATATGAAAAAATTGTTTACATGAATTGTTTACATGAAATGTTTTGTTCCACTAAATAAAATGGAACTTTTTCATCTATAAATTTTTGCAGTAGCAAATGTTTTGATTCCAAAATCAAAGGAGGGAGGCTAACATTAGCCTTTTTTAATAAAAAAAAAATCTCTGCTGCTGTGGACTACTCTTCCAATGATGCTCAGCCGGCATTATGGTGGACACCGGGCTGGCTGAGAATCATAGGAATCTTAGTTCATAGCTAGCATCTGCAGCTTTACTGTTGCTGCACTTCCCATGACTCTCAGCCAGCATCATGGAAGTAGTATGTCTGGCTGAGCCTTATGGGAATTGAAGTCAATGTGTTGGTTATTTTTAATATGCATGACTGTGCTGACAAAAATAAAGCGTGTTTTAAGTGGCGATGCGAGCGCGACATTCTAAAGTGTGATTGCCCCTCTTTCACATTTTGAAATGTTGGGAGGTATGAGGTGTAAAGGCTGACCAGAATTCATATTCTTAAATAAAGCCTTAGAAATTCTTCCTGTATGTCCGTCAGGGCCGGAATGGCCAACCGGGATACCAGGAAATTTCCCGGTGGGCCGGCAGGTCCGTGGGCTGGGCGGCCCGCAGACTTACCCTGAAGACAGCCGCTGAGCGGCTGCAAATGGCATTGAAGGCCTCCCTTGGCGCCAGGGACGGGCTGGGCAGGGGGGCAATTGCCCCCCAGGCTGCCCTAAATCTAATCAAAGCGGCCGCTGGGTGCTGATGCGGCCGGCCGGCATCAGCACCCAGCAGCCGTGTGCGATGGCCGTCTAGTGATGGGAGCAGCGTGAGGGGTGAAAGCTCCGCCCCCTCGCACTGACCTTTCACCCCTCACGCTGCTCCCATCACTATGCGGCCATCAGATTGCTGGGAATGTAATCTGAACGGCCGATGCGTGCTGATGCCGCCGGCTGCCTCTGCTTTAATACTTTTTTTTTTACTTTATATGGCGAGCCGATCCTGCTTACCATATAAATAAAAAAAAAGTGTTAAAGTAGCTCCGGCCGGGGGCATCAGCACGCACCGGCCGTTTAGATTACATTCCCAGCAGCCTGATGGCTGCATAGTGATGGGAGCAGCGTGAGGTGGAAGCTCCGCCCCCTCGCACTCAGACTGCTGCAGCACCGGATGTCAGGTCAGTGACATCCTGTCAGCATAAAGGAAAACAGTGTGGAGCTACCAGAGGACGGAAGTCAAGAGAAGTAGAAGGTGAGTAAACCCAGGGCCGGCCTTAGGGGTGTGCGACCTGTGCGACCGCACAGGGCGCCATGGTAGCAGGGGCGCCTGCCTGGGACTTAACTTAAAACATCGTTTTTTTTGTTGTTTGTTTTTTAAACTTTATTTAACATCATTCAAAAAAAACCCGATGCTTTAATCTAAGTCCCGGGCAGGGGCGCCGAGCTGTTGCTCGTGAAGTTCTCAGCAGCCGCTCGGCGCCCCTTACTCTCCGTGACTCCGTCGCGGTGCCGGCATCTCATGTTGAGCGCCGGACTATTCCGGCGCTCAACTCAAAATGCCGGCACCGCGGCAGAGCGAGAAGACGGACGCCTCCGGCTCTCACCGCAGGACTCCGGCAACAAGGTAAGTGAGGGGGCTGTAGTTTGAAGGGGCAGAGGGGGGTGTAGTTTGAAGGGGCAGGCGGGGTGTAGTTTGAAGGGGCAGGCGGGGGTGTAGTTTGAAGGGGCAGGGGGGGCTGTAGTTTGAAGGGGCAGGGGGGGGCTGTAGTTTGAAGGGGCAGGGGGGGCTGTAGTTTGAAGGGGTAGAGGGGGGGCTGTAGTTTGAAGGGGTAGAGGGGAGCTGTAGTTTGAAGGGGCAGAGGGGGGGGCTGTAGTTTGAAGGGACAGGGGGGTAGTTTGAAGGGGCAGGGGGTAGTTTGAAGGGGCAGAGGGGAGGGGTAGTTTGAAGGAGCAGAGGGGGGGTAGTTTGAAGGGGCAGTGAGGGGGGGCGCCAGAGGAGTAGTCCGCACAGGGCGCCACAACGCCTAAGGCCGGCTCTGAGTAAACCAATGTATTTTTTTGTACTGTATAATATTTTTTTGTATTTGTTAAAAACAAAAAAAAATCGGCATGTGTGTTGATGTAAGTGTGTCCCCCTATATGCTCCTCTGCCCCATGATATGCCTTTTAACCCCCTTTATGCCACTCTGCCTCCAGAAATGCCTTATACCCCCCTATATGCCACTCTGTCCCATGATATGCCTTTTAACCCCCTATATGCCAGAGTTGCATATAGGGGTATAAGGCATTTCTGGATGCAGAGTGACATATAGGGGGTCAAAAGGCATATCTGGAGGCAGAGTGGCATAAAGGGGGTTAAAAGGCATATCATGGGGCAGAGTGGCATATAGGGAGCATAAGGCCTTTTAACCCCCTTCATGCCACTCTGCCTCCAGAAATGCCTTATACCCCCCTATATGCCACTCTGTCCCATGATATGCCTTTTAACCCCCTTTATGCCACTCTGCCTTCAGAAATGCCTTATACCCCCCTATATGCCACTCTGTCCCATGATATGCCTTTTAACCCCCTATATGCCAGAGTGGCATATAGGGGTATAAGGCATTTCTGGATGCAGAGTGACATATAGGGGGTCAAAAGGCATATCTGGAGGCAGAGTGGCATAAAGGGAGTTAAAAGGGATGTCATGGGGCAGAGGGGCATATAGGAGGGTATAAAGCATATCGGGGAGGCAGAGTGGCATATAGGGGGCATAAGGCTTTTCTGGAGGCAAAGTGCTCCATGATATGCCTTTTAACCCCCTTTATGCCACTCTGCCTCCAGAAATGTCTTATACCCCCTATATGCCACTCTGTCCCATGATATGCCTTTTAACCCTCTATATGGCAGAGTGGCATATAGGGGGTTAGAAGGCATATCATGGGACAGAGTGGCATATAAGGGTATAAGGCATTTCTGGATGCAGAGTGACATATAGGGGGTCAAAAGGCACATCTGGAGGTAGAGTGGCAAAAAGGGGGTTAAAAGGCATATCACGGGGCAGAGGGGCATATAGGAGGGTTGTGGCATATGGGGGGGTATAAGGCATTTCTGGAGGCAGAGTGACATAGGGAGTAAAAGGCATTTCTGGAGGCAGAGTGGCATATAGGGGATTAAAAGGCATATTATGGGGCAGAGTGGCATATAGGAGGGTATAAAGCATATCGGGTAGGCAGAGTGGCATATAGGGGGGCATAAGGCTTTTCTGGAGGCAGAGTGGCCATGAAATGCCTTTTAACCCCCTTTATGCCACTCTGCCTCCAGGAATGCCTTATACCCACTATATGCCACTCTGTCCCATGATATGCCTTTTTACCCCCTATATGGCAGAGTGGCATATTTGGGGTTAGAAGGCATATCATGGGACAGACTGGCATATAGGGGGTATAAGACATTTCTGGAGGCAGAGTGGCATATAGGGGGTTAGAAGGCATATCAGGGGGCAGAGTGGCAAGCCTGGGGGCAGAGGTGCATAACTCGGGAGTAGGTTGTCAAATGAAAGGAAATAAAAACCAAACATGTCTCAATCATAGCTTTTATTAAATATGGAAAAAAATCGTCTACATGAATTAATAAAGAAATAAAAGTTTCTTATAAGAATATCGTGAAGAATAATGTGATCAGTGTTTTGTTCCACTGAATAAAATGGAACTCTTTCATCTAAAAATGTTCGCAGTAGCAAATGTTTTGATCCCATTATGTGTAATGTATTTCATTTATTAGGGCCTTTTAACACTTTTGCTTTCTGGCATTTTAATACAAATAATGAGATAAAAAGAATGGCGAATAGTGTGACTCGGGTGTGTATAAGGGGTGCGTGTGGGTATAAGAGCTTGACCGTGAGATAAACTATATGGGGCTGGTCTCCAAATTTTTCCAGGGCTGCTTTTCAGTCCCAGTCCGGCCCTGATGTCCGTCAGCGTCTGACACGTGAAGCAGTCTGTATTTCATACATACCTGGTGTTTATAGATGTTTTGGATTGTATTTCGTTTTGCGTTCACATTATAAAATAAGTGCATGTCATGTAAAGCTTTAGCTAAAGCACTCACTGAAATAAACACCCGAGGAGAAACACCAGCCGTCAGATGATTTTTAACAAATAATGTATGTTTCCCGCTGCAGTTATACAGAGAGATTTCATAGATCTCTTCATAAAGCCTATTCTTTTCAGAATTTTCTGATAAACATCTATAATACAATATCCATATATCTTCGAGAAGCTTGTCTGCTGGACGGTTTGAAGGATGGATATTATCAAAGAAACTTCCGGTATCCGGCAGCGCTACAGCATGCGGTTCTATGGCCAGACTGCCATTCAGGGGTTCTACAAAGTAATCTGTGAGATATTCATTGGAAGCCCAGGCAGGAGGAAGGATTAATGTTCTATCTTTATGTTTGAGACACAGAGTTAAAATGTCAATAATTCTGTTGCTGAAAGAGCCGCAGAGTATAATAATTCGAGCCGATGACATTAAAACAGTTTCTGATATCATTTTCATATTTTCAGATAGTTCTTGTGATAAACTACTTTTTACAGTGAAGGAAATACAAATTCCATAACTTGTCAGATACGCTCTCAGAGCCTGACTCTCTGTCTCTCCGGCATCATCATCAACCGTGAGAATTCCCACCCATGTCCATCCGAAATGGTTTAAAATCTTCAAAATAATTTTATTATAGACAAGATAATTTTGAACAGAGCGGAAGAAATGCGGATAAACACGTCTATCACTCAGCGCATAGTCTGTCGCTCCATAACTGATCTACAAGATGGAAGAGAAAAGTGTAAACATTCTGCTGTAAAGGTTTCTGATAACAGCTTGGAGTCAGACATGGTTGTGATCTCACCATGAAACTGAATGCTAATGTCAGACAATACATGGAAGACCATTCAGGTTACTCACCTGTGCGTATCCATACACCCCTAGTAACTGTGCTATGGGAATGGTAGTACTAGAATGGTGATCGCCAATAAATCCAGCCACGTTGTTAGAATTCGCACAAGAGTAATTAGGGACGGTCATGCCGCGGCCAGACAAAATCTGAAGAATGCTTTTCACAGCTTTTCTTTCATCTAAACAGGAGTCATATATATGATAACCCAGGGTAATATTTGGTAAAATGTTTGGGTCGTTGTTCAATGTTTCAATGGTGAAAAGAAAGACCAGTAAATGGATGTAATCCATGAGGCCTGGACTGTAAAGGTAGAAGAATTAGATTAAAGCAGAAGAACATAGTCAGAGGTCTGCCAGATAAAAACACTTATTAAGACTTTGTAGGAATACCATGTTACCATCAACTGGCAAAGGTTCTACATTTAAACGAATGGCAGAACTGCTCATGGGTCAGTAAAGAGTACTAGCGTGAGTGCCGTAATTACCCTCACATATTTATTTAACGTAGGGCATGTCTTGCGGAAGATAAATCAAGGACCTTTGTGAAATATTTTTGTCTCAAGCCCATTCCTAGCCCTACCTGAGATGGTTGCAAATGTCTGAATACAGTGGACAGTGGTGGTCATGGCTGAGTCTGGTCCCACCCAGTACAACATGTGGCCCCTCTTCACAGATTAAAAATGTCTTTTTTTTAAAAGACAAATCTACATGAAAAAGACATTAAAAAATTAATCTTATACACTTCTTCTGAAGAGAGAAATCTTATGAAATATAGGAATCCTTGGGAGGTACATAGTATAGTCCCTCTATTTCTGTCTGTTCCCTCCTCAAACTCTCAATCTCTTTTTCTTTTCCTAATGTGTTTTCATTTTCTTGCCAATCCTACATAGTGTCAGCCCTAATGTTTCAAGAGTTGGTTTAATAAAATAAAAAATTATGAACATTTCGGTTAACCTTTGTAGCCATTATCATGCATTTATCATGTTCTCAAAAGGGGATGTCAGCTCCTTAGTGTAAAACACAATGACCTCTGTTTTACAGATACGTATTTTCTCCAATATCCTCATAATATTTTTTTAAATCTATATGGGTAGATTTACAAAAAGATATAAACTCTCCCAATCAAGTCAACAGCATAAAATTCATAATATTGCAAGAAAAAAAAACACATCATACATTGTGTAAAGTGAATTTCACAAAACAGCCTAATAAAAAGTAATAATAAAAAGTCATAAATATGTATATATTTACCTCCAAATAGCACTAGAGCATGTGTGCAAGTTATACCACGCAGGGGGAAATAAAAAATGTGTGAAAACAGCTGGACAGCAACTGGATTTACTGCTTAACATAGTCACTTCCCTTAGTTGTTTTGGGCTCTCTATAAAATGAATTTGTTCTACAGATATTATTTTTATGGTTAGTTGTGGGAACTTACGTGAAACAGACTATTTGGGGGGGGAAATGATCCTGTCCAGAAAAAAAAAAACTCCTCATTTGATTATTCACCGTGAGAACTCCTCCAATTATAATGTCCCCATCTTTAAAATACTCAAAGTCTTCAAATGGTTTGATGACTTGCAGATGACAGGCCGGTGCTGGGCTCTGGATCTCAGATCTGCAGGGCGTCACACACAGGAGCAACAAACAAACGAGACGTTTCAATGGAAGAGACCCAGCGATCAGCATCATGCAGCCCAGTAACCTGCCGAGTGCCAGAGAGTGTCTGCCGGGTTCGGTGGAATCGAGCACCGTGTGGGTCAGTGGCATCTGCTGCATCTGATATCATTGTAATGAACCTGAACATCTCGGCTCTTTTTATACAGTGCGGTCTCATTCATTGCAATGGAGTCTCAATATAGATGCAGGACTTTGTGTTTTGGGATCTCAATTCTATGTTGGTTTTAAATTATAAGAAAACCGCAGAGCGCCGGTAATTGTCTGCATGGACAGAAATATACAAACGCAGACTTTAATCAAATGTCTTTAGAGTATTAGTTAGTTTTAGAAGGAAGTTTCATTCATCGGCAGTTTTATGCCCTTTAATAATATTTATCGTTTTCTCAGATGTAAATGTTATTCAGCACTTTTAATTTATCATTGATTTTTCTGCATATGTCATGGTTTTTTTAAATTTAATTCACGGAGGTGATTGGATCTGATTTTATTCTATTTGAATTTTAAACAATATGATTTAATACAGAAATGCACAATTTGTGTTAATGTCCCTTTTGTATTCTAGTTATATTCATATTATCCAGCTCTGACATCCACCATTAGCATAGCGGGGACATTTTTTTTATAAAATGTCCGTCACTTCCTATAATCCCCAGGAAGTAATAACCCACTTCCTGGACTCTCCCTGCATTATATCAGAAGACTGAGCACAACCCTATAGCTCTAGAGGTTGTTTACTTTTGTGAAGCTGTTTCCAGAAATATCTTTGGGCAAAACATCAAACAGCCATCACATACAGCACTTCAGACGTGTCTTTCAATTAAGACTCAAGTTTGCAATGTAAGCAAATTGATAACTTGAGTTGCTATAAGAATTTAGCAGTTAGGTTCTGGGTCTTCTCCAGATGAGTGAAGCTGGAGCCTTTGTACAACTTCTCTGGAAAAAAGACTCACTTGAGATGGCAGTGAATCATAACTGTGCTATGGGAATGGAAGCACCTGATTGGTGATCACTAATAAATCCATCCACCTTATTTTCATTCATCATCAGTAATTAGGGACGTTGCGCCCAGACAAAATCAGTATTTGGAAACACCTCATATGCCTGGTATTTTCATTTATTTTGGCACTTACAGGGTTAAATATGAATGATGCGCATCGCTGTTTCTGAGGGAGTTGCACTCCAATAGTGGCCAGAAAAAAGAGAAACTGCTCAACAAAAGTATAGATTTTTTGAAAGATGACATCCCAAAGTATTTTACTTGGGGCATTTTAACACTTTTTATTTAACCATTTTAGTGCCAGTCTGTCTTTAACATTGCAGTAAATTTCATTTTTTTACATAAAATTACTGAAACAACTTGTGATTTGTATTCAGAAACACCCCTCGAATACAGGAATAGCCCATATACATTATCATTATTATTATACTTTATTTATAAAGCGCCAACAGATTCTGCAGCGCTGTACAAGGTAACAATTTTACAGATAATGAGAAGTACAAAATGACCAGCAATTGACATACACAAACAGGAGGAATGGAGGGCCCTGTTCCTGTAGGAATTTAAATTCTTGGTGGATAAGGGGTGAAGACTGCGTGGTAGTGAATGATGTTACTGTGGGGCGAGATAAGGGTTGTAAGTGGGTGAGAGAGAAGTTTTGATGTTTATGTCAGTGGTAGGCTTCCCTGAAGAGAAAAGTTTTTAGGGAGCGTTTAGAAGAGGGTAGAGTTGGTGAGAGTCGGACAGCATGGGGACGAGAGTTCCAGAGGGTTGGTGCTGCGCAAGAGAAGTCCTGTAGGTGGGCATGGGAGGAGGCAATGAGTGAAGATGCAAGGAGCAGGTCATTGTTGGATTTTAGCGGGCGGGCTGGTGTATATTTGCTGATGAGGGAGGATAGGTAGAGGGGTGCGGTGTTAGTGAGAGCTTTGTAGGACAGAGTGAGTATTTTGAATTTAATTCTGCTATAGATGGGGAGCCAGTGGTGGGACTCGAAGAGAGGTGCGGCAGATGCACGGCGTCGGGTGAGTTAGAATAGCCTAGCAGATGAGAGATTACGATGGAGTGGAGTAGTTGTTTATGGTGCTGACAGTCAGGAAATGACGAATTTTGGAAATGTTACGCAGTTGGAAGTGGCAAGATTTAGAGAGTGATTTGATGTGAGGGATGAAAGATAGGTTAGAGTCTAGGGTCACTCCGAGGCACCGTCAACAGTGATAGAAAGGTCAGATAGGGGAATAGAGTTAGAGGGAGGGCTTAGAAGGAGCTCAGTTTTAGACTGACGAGCTAGCACTGCAGGGGGCCTGTACCACTGAGCTAAGAGCTTGTAAGCCATTTCCCGATCCCGGTTGCTCAGAGAACAACGATGGGTCAGGATGCAAACCTTTTCCCACTGTTCTTCCGTGAGAACGACCTGCAGCGAAGCCTCCCATCTCCCCATAAACACAGGGGGCACAGGGGTCAAGGCAGTCAGCAGCAGACTATAGAGGTGGGACACCCCGTGAGTCAGCCGACTAGACGACACACAGAGAGTCTCAAAAGCAGTGAGGGTGCGAAACGTGTTGTGCCGCTGCACCAGAGAACGATAAAAGTTGGTTAACTGCGCATAGCGAAACCGATCGAGGAAGGTAGGCGAAGCCGGCGCAATCAGTTGTTCCAGTGGCCTAAACCCAGCAGAAGTGACAAAGGAGCGAAGTCTAGAATCAGTGCCAGAGGCGACAGCGGGGAGCAAATCGACCCCCACGCCCGGAGGGAAGTCGGGGTTGTCCCTAAGGGGGGTAAGCGGGGAGGGAAAAGTGGTTAGCTGCGCGCTTCGAGTTAGAGAGTGCCAGACGCGCAGGGTGGCTTGGCTCGGATAAAAGGGTGAGGAGCAGCCAAGCATCTCGCAGAGGGCATCGACAACCAAGGGAGGAAGCGAACAGGGACACCAAGAAGGGCGTCCTCCAGATCGACCCGTTGCTTAATGAGGGAGGCCTGGGACCACTCCAAAACCCGGAGCAAATGACATGCCCTATAGTAAGTGCGCGGGCAAGGCAAGGCCAGGCCACCCCTCGATTTGGGGCGAATCAGTGTGCTAAATTTAATGCGTGGAGCGCGAGAGCCCCAGACAAAGCGGAGAAAAGCCGAGCGAACGGAGGTGAAGAAGGAAGGCGGTATCAGAAGCAGGAGGGTTTGAAATAGGTACAGGAGGTGCGGCATAATGTTCATTTTGATGGCATGTATCCTACCCGACCACGAGACCATAAGTCTCGACCATTTACCGAAATCAGAGCGGATAGTCGCTAATAAAGGTAAGAAATTACAGCTGAGAGAGATCCCTCGTTAGCCATATCCCGAGGTATGGCAGCTTAGAGTCGCACCAAGCGAAAGGAAAGGAGGTCGCCAGCGCCCTGCGGTCAGGTGGAGGAAGATTAACATCAAGAATCTCGGACTTGGACATATTGACCTTGAAGTTGGAAAGCTCTCCAAAAGCAGATATCTCCGTCATGATAATCGGCAACGACAGCCGCGGGCGAGAGATAGCAAAGAGGCATTATAGTTTTTAAACATAGAATTTTGACCGATCAGTTTGCTGGGTCCAGGTACGTAGACTTCCCATGTTTTATTTTAACCCCTAAAACTATACATTACCTAAAACTAGACGACTCAGGGAATCTAGTTAGGGGCATATTGGACTGTCCCATGCAGCCGATTCCATTTAGTCTAACAAAAATGTATTTTTCTGAACAGATGTGTGAAAGAGCAAAATAGGTCTCAGTAACATCCCCTGAGTACAGCGCTACCCCACATGCATACATAAGTCATGATTCTCAGATATTGTGCAGTAAAAACTGGAATGAGCGCGGTTCAATTTTAACTTCTGAAAAAAAATCAGATTACTTGAAAGTGACGAGTTTAGGCCACTGACATCAATCGGGAAGACCGTTCAATAATCAGCGACTTAAATGTCACTGACAAGTGATCAGTTAATAATTGTGTATTTTTTTATTAATTTGTGTTTTTTAGATGACCCCTCTCTCTTTCTAAGGAAGGATCATCCAGGGGCTGTCATAATGATAAGTTTACTCCTATTGGCCAGGAGTGATCTGATCATCATCTGCCCACTTTTGACAGTTTTTAACTGCTGCAGTTACTTAACTCACAGCATTTGACTTGGAATCACCCTGGACATTCAGGTCAGTGCTGTTATTTTGTTAACTCAAGCTTGTGGGGGACAAATATTAACTCCTGCAAGGCTGAGATGGCATTCAGCAACACAAAACACTCACCCCAAGGCACATTGTGACCACTCGGGAGAGCACAACCACCACTGCGGGTGATTTTGCCACTCGCAATATGGCAGCGTGTCCTTTAATAAAAATAACAAAGTTGGAAAAGTTCGCTAGAGGCTCTTGAGAACTCTGGCTCCACGTGCAGGTTCAATACAGGTACTGTATTCAACCATGCAAGTCAATAGAGCCCAGCTTTCTAATCATAATGTGATTAGTAAAATATTGAAATAATAATTAAAAAAAAACATAAAAAATAATTTTGCATCAGAGGAACCATCCAGTTCCAGCAAAATGTAACAAAAAAAAAAGTCCAAAAAAAAAATACAATAAAAAAATAAAGTTTTGGTGTGGTTGGGGGAGTACTTCAGGAGTTATGATGGGGTATGTTATACATGTTCCCTATATTTTTGATTGTCTTGTTTACCTGCCACGCCTTCTGTACGGACATCGTTCATAATCTGCTAATGACTGCTGTCTATATTCTGTATCCTTCCTGCTTGCTCATTCTTTATATGTATTCTCTTCCGCATGGGTCTGCCGAGCATTCCGTCCTGCTGTGTTGACCCTTTTGGGCCTCCTATGACACTGATACATACTCATTGTATTTGTACACTGTATTTCAGTTTGCCCTTTATTTCTTTTTATGTGCTTCATCTGTGCATTATCCTCTTTGAATAAATTGTTTTGGAAAAAATAAAAAATAAATAAAGTTTTGGGTTAGTTAGCACTATATCGTCCCCAAAATCTGGAAAGAGTTAAAGTAAAAGCAATTCAGATACCCAAGGGGTAAATTGGAGTGGCCGGGTTCAAAGATAGGGCGTAGGCACAGACTGACCAAAATGGGGGGAAAAGTGCACTTCCCAAATGTGGCCTTTTCGCTCCCAAACACCAGGCAAACCCATGCATGGGTGGTATCACTGTTCTCGGGAAATGTTGCTGAAGACATATCGAGGTGTTGTTTGATAATGACTTATACCTGGAGCTATAAATTTACACCTATAGTGTAATTTGTGTGAAAAAATAAAAAAAAATTAATACCACAAACTATGGCAAAGGCTGGTGGTAGAATCTCATGCATGGAGTTACAGTACTGGCATTTGAAATACCTTGAGGGGTCTAGTTTTCAAAAATATATGGTTTGATGGGGTAAATTGCATTGGCCGGCTTCAAAGATACCCAAAGTAGAACATGAGGGAAAAATTATCAGATTTGGAAACAAACTGGTTTTGAAATAGCAAAATCCTACTTTTACTTTTTGCCCAATAACTTGTAGAAAAAAGCAAAAAAAAAACAAACATGAAAACATTAGGTATTTCTAAACGCAGTATTCCTTTTGGAAACCGAAAGGAATACTGTTACCCAGCTTTACATCTCTCCACACCAGCAGCAAACGGGTTAAATATTACCCTAATCACAGGGGAGCATATAGCGAGCTAAGAGAATCTGCCCGTCAGATACCCATTGTCCAGTGCTACGGAATTTGATGGCGCTATATAAAACAATAAATAATAATAATCTGCCCTGTGCAGGAGCATACGCTTCCAAAATGATTGGAAAGTGGTGAATCTCTTCCTTTCATAACCTTATTTCCTGCTCACAAGCTCCTCCCCTATCACTAGTTTCCTGTTCATACCCCATGCTCTGCATATGTTAATGATATTCCATGTACAGTCCTAAGTGTTAACTTCTTAAGGACCAGAGCTGATACACTACAGGGCCAGAGCGATTTTGATGTTTTTGCTATGTTTTTCTCCAACCGTTATTTCCCTTTTTCTTCTTATTATTTGCATAAGTTGAATAAAATGTAAAAACATTGGTACATAAATTCTATATGCAGCTAGTATAAATGGGAAAGTAAACCCTAAAATATTGATAATTTGCCCTGAGGGTCCTTAGGGTAACAAAGAGGTTAATAAAGGGTTGTACCTGTGATTAGCCAGAAGAGGGCAGTCATTAGAGATCCCAGCATAGTCTACATCAGGGGCGTCCAAGTTTTTTCTGCAGTGGGCCACCTCATCAGAATTGTATATGTGCGAGGGCCGCACTCTCTTCTCACTGTGAGAAAATCTGGCCTTTAATAAGATATGCAGATTAAAATAAAGTAAATGACACAAAACCTTTACTTTTCCTCTCACTGATTTCTGGGCCTAGAAAGTTTTGTGACTACAAATTCAGGATTCTGGATAGGTTAAAATGAAATAGTTTATTTTAGGGATGCACCGAAATGAAAATTCTGGACCAAAACCGAAAATTCAGGGTTCACTTAGCCAAAACTGAAAATTACCCCCCACACTTAATAAAAGTAAGTTACGCACCAAAATTTTACAAAAAATTATATATTATGATTGTTAACAGCAATCTCAGGCATACCCAGATTCCAGCATATACTGGTTGGCTGTAGCAGTATTTTCTGTCCAATTTTAGTGTTAACCACACTTTTATTAACCCCTTGGCTGCTAAGCCATTTCCCACCCTGGTGCTAAGCTGGTTTTCGGCATTTTGGTGCATCTCACGTTTAAACGTGTTTCAAAGTAAATTTCTTGGGAATAAACTATACAAACCATATATTGTTTTTTTCAGCACACCCAGCAGATTCCAAATATACCATTTTTATAGGCTTGCAAAATACAGCCAAAAATGGGAAAAAAAGTTTAATTTTTCACTTCCAACTCAATAAAAACTAGTTCGTAATGTTATTTTTCTAAACTCTAATATCAAAAGCTGTGTTGCTAAATATTTGTAGTAGGTAACCGGTCTAAAATAAACAGAAATTGAGAACAGTAGACTGTGTTTTTCTAATATTTTATTGCTAAAAGTTAAATTTATTTAACTTTATCACAAAAAGACATCTTTAAATTTAATGCATGGCTGCCGTCAATTAAACAGCTCTAGCTGCCCGGGATGTTAAAATATGCCAACAAAACTATATATTTTTAGAAACTACACCCCCAGCTGCAGCAAATGAGGTCTTATTTGTATTTGTATCACAAATCTGACTTGGACAACAAATAAGTGAATATCACACTTCTAAAAATGAAAAATAAAAAAATAAAAATTAAAAGCGACAAGTTAATTTGTGTCTTGCGCACTCCAGTCTTTTGCTACGAATACATGCAGCCCCTCATTTGATGCGCCAAGGGGTGTAGTTTCTGAAAATATATACTTTATGTACCATAATTTAACATCCCAGCTGTCTAGAGCTGTCTAAATGCAGGCATCACCCCTAAATGTTTTAAGACGTTTTTTTAACAAGATTCTCCAATCTGCCATATCTGAAGATAAAGGGGTCTAGACATCTGGGAAGTTAAATTAGGGTACATAAAGTACACATTTCAAGAAACTACACCCCTTGGAGCTTCAAATGAGGGGTTACATGTATTTCTAGGACAAAAGTTGAGTTCACAAATAATGACGGAATATGTCGCTTTGGCTAGAAAATGTTTTTTCTAACCATAGCGACATGTTCATTTGTGTCTTGCGCACTCCAGGTTTGTACACATGCAGCCCCTCATTTGATGCGCCGAGGGGTGTAGTTTTTGAAAATATGTACTTTTTGTGCCATAATTTAACATAATTTTACGTGAGCAGTAATGCCACGTCAAGGCTACAACCCTAATTACTGACCATTCACACGCTTTTCGTATCTCCATTCACTCGCAGAAGCACACACCATACTTTCCATACATTCACTCGCAGAAGCACACACCATACTTTCCATACATTCACTCACAGAAGCACACACACCATTCTTTCCCCTTACAATCCCAAAGAAATGATCGTAAAGGGAGTAAAAAAATCACTTTTACAGCAAAAATAAGTTTTGCAGTAAAAATGCAAGGGGCTCCAGGGATGAGATGGTTACTCACGTACCGCACAGGCTAAATGGCTGATTTTAATAATATTTGCAGTTCATCAGGATTTCAATAATTGCCTTTCTCTACCATTGGCTAAATTTAACCTCATGATCAAAGGGATCACGGGGTTAAAATTTAGTATCGGCCATTTTTAAAAAGGGAATGTGACTTTTCATAGCTATATGATCGCTGTGGTAACATTGGCTACCACAGTGATCATTTAGCTAGAATACTTAAACTTTTTTTTTTTTTAAAGTTAAACCAGTTTATGTTTAGATAATTTAATTTGATTTAATTTAATCTAGGCAATTTTGATCTTTATTTATCTGCCTTTAGAGACCCCCAAATCATTTTTTTAACTTTTTTGTACATTTTTATTTTTTTTACTTAATATTTTTTATTCTTTTTTTACAAGCATTATACCGTTGGAAAGGTGAGGCGATTACCTTTCCAACGGTATATGTTGGGGGTCTGTAGCTGCTTAGCATCTAAGCAGCATGCCCCCATACCGCTTTAACTGACAATTGTCAGTTTTCAATAAAGTTGCGCGGTGACGTCATCGCGTCATTACGCGCGACGTCACCGGCCGGATCGGGTGGTCCCAGTGATGCCCTTCAATATGAGGGGCAGATCGCCGGGGTAGGTGGTGATGGGGGTCCACAGACCTCCATCAAGGTAGGGTAGTGCTAGTGACAGCATGGTGCCGTCGTTAGCACCTGACTGGGACTGCTAGTGATGGCACCATGCCGTCGTTAGCAGTCAAGGGGTTAAAAGTAACACACCACAATTGGATAAAAAAATCAACAATATGACTTGGCATGATAGGAGTGTGATTGCTAACACAAGTTTATATCCTTGGTGGGGATCATTCCACCTACGCCAGAAGGTGTGAGCAATCCATTTATTGCTCACCATATTGTGAGTATAAAGTGAACTGTTTTTATTTGTTTTATTCATTTTATATATACAGAAAGCACTATGCCTATTTCTATTTAACTTTTTATGTGCACCTTATCCTGAGAACCAAAAAAAAGAACTACACAGGACTGCTGCTAAAGATATCCCCAGGCGAGGATTGTATCGCCCATGCAAGTTTTGTGGGACTAATTGCTTAAGTCCCCAAAAAATGTGAGTACCCATTCCTTAACTCTTTACCACACGGTGCCAGCCACATATTATATTACTGTGACTTTCTTCTTCAGTATGCGCAACCACTATCTCCTGTGACCTCGAAGTTATAATTAGTTAGTATGCTAAGTTAAATGTCCGTACCAGCGACTTTGTTGGTTGTTTTTTTTTTTCTCTCCTGCATAGCAACTAGTGGTAAGGGGCCGTGCGAGTGATTTCTGCTCCCGTTATCCAACGCAGCATCGCAGAGGTTAACGGGAGTGGAAATCCGGAGTTAAAAAGGCCGTGCGAGTGAGCCTATTGGTTACCTGCAGGGTCTTCCTCTGGCATCGACCAATTGTACGCTAAATGGGGAAGGGACCGGGGAGATTAGTAGACGAAGACGATCACGAAGATTCTTCGTGTGTGTGTCTTCGCCTACGTTTTTTCGGAATGAACAAAAAGATGGACTCTTCGTGTTCATTTTCATGTTCGCCCGAAGACGAATGCATAAGTCTAGTACCTACTCAGGAGAGCAATCTCCTATTTTGCTCACTTGCACCAAAACAGTAAAAATCACTCTATTTGCATTTAAGACAAATCACATTCATCAAGACTATCCAGACTAGCAATGCATAGCAAACATCCTCTGTACAAACAATACAACAACCACAGATATCTATTTTAGTTTTTTGTTGGTCTTGCTAGTACAGTGTGGCTAACATCCCTCTCTGTTCCGTGAGCCAGGGACCCATATCTGGACATATCCTTAATAACTTAAGGTGACAAACACAACATGAGAGCTTTATCTCAGATCATGACCAGACAGCATTGAAATAACCTACCATGTAAGAAGGTTCCTACCCATGAGAAACATGACCATTTTTTATTTACTTGCAGCATTACACAGAACACTTCTCCATTAGCAAATCAGACCAGTTCAGCTCAGATCGCCGTTCTTTGCTCATTTGCACCATTACAGAGATGATGCTCCCATTAGCACATCAGACTGGACTATGCCATCAGGTCCCCTATGGACGTACCGGGAAGTCTAAAAAAACGCCTATTAAGGAACCCCTATGGACGTACCGGTACGTCCAGCCCTTCGTGCAGCATCAGGGACACATCCCTGCCGCTGCACGGGAGATCAGGCTGTCGTTTGACAGCCTGGACTCCCCACTGACAGGAGAAGTGGGCATCGCTGGCTTCTGCTGTCCGATCTCCTGTAACAGCTCCTGGCATGAAAGCCGGAAAGCTGTTACATTTCAAACTGCCTGATCGCGCGATCGTGCATTCCCTTCTGGGTTGCGTCACTGCTGACGTAACCCGGAAGTTCATCGGAGGACAGGATATCCCCTGCAGGAGAAATCCTGTCCTCTGATGAGGCACAGACGCTGCGATCTCTATGCACGTCTGTGAGGACCTGTATAGAGATCACAGTGTGATCAGTGCAGGGGGGTCGCAGGGAGGGGAGTGAGAAACCATGTCTCTCACCCCCCCTCCCGTCCTGAAACAGAGAAGGAGGAAAAAAAAAAGTTAATTCATTTAAAATATAATAATACAAAAATCATTAAAATAATAATATAAATAATAATAAAAAAAATAATAATGTGAGCTGTGATGTCATTGTGACATCACTGGCATGTTCAGGAGATCCCTAAGAGGACCTCTAACCATTTTTGTGTAAAAAAAAATTATATAAAAAATACAAAACAAAAAGAAAAAATCTATATAAATTGGAGATTAATCTAGCCTTGGTGCAGAATTAATCTGAATTTTATTAAAGACAGGAGGCTTCGTATTTTGCATTACTTCCTTTACTGAATAACCTCCAGCAGCAAAACAGTTAATGATAAAAGAACAAATAACCAATAAGAACAGAGCCCAAAGACCCTATAAATGATACAAAGTCCAGTCACTCCTCCTCTTTCTTTGCCAGGATAAGCCGAACAGGAAAAACCAGGAACAAACAGCCATATCCCAGCGGAAAAACCCAGCAGAAAACTGAACGAACAGGATCCACGAACACTCTAGACAGCGGAGGAGCGGGCTGAAAAGGAGAACAAATACGTGAGAGTACCAGGCAATTATAACAAGGAAAAAACCTGGTAATAAAGACACAAGAAACTGGTTATAATACCGAAAACACCATGAAATAAATACTGACAGTAAACACAATAAACAATCCCTGAAAAAAGGCAAACGCAACGAAAAAACCCAGGGAGGGAAAATCTAGAAGGGAGGAAAATACTCGCCTCCTGTCTTTAATAAAATTCAGATTAATTCTGCACCAAGGCTAGATTAATCTCCAATTTTACAGCAAGACAGGAGGCTTCGTATTTTGCAATTTTAACGCCCAGCCATAAAGCTAACAGAAGCATGAGACAGAGGGCGAAAGTAAAAAGTCCGGAACGTGGACTCCCGCGACCAGTCCGCCGCCGACATGATGTCGGCCATAGAACTGCCCGCAGCGAAAGCCGCCGAGGCAGCCGCACCCCTAACCGAGTGAGCCCCGAAAGAGTCCGGAACATCAGCCAACCAAGGGACCAAGGGAACCCACCTGGCTAAGGTGGGACTCGAAACCGGGCGGAAAGGTCGAACATAAGAGATGAACAGAGGACCCGAATCAGAGGAACGAAAAGGACTAGTCACGTGAATGTAAGCTAAAACACAACGCGCCACACACAACCGAGGTCTGTCCGGGAAATAAGGATAAGAAACCGAGGACGACAGACATTTAGTCCGGCGTGAAATGCGAACGGAAACCCCCGCAGGGGAAAAAGAAAAAGAAGAAACATCAAAGGCCAGAACATCGGAAACGCGACGGAAGGACACCAGACAAAGAAGCAAGGCAAGTTTGGCAGACAATTGACGCAGGGACAACCGGTCGTTGTCTGGCCAACTCTCCAGGAACTCAAGGACCTCGGAAACGTCCCAAAAAGAAGCATAGCGAGGCAAAGGGGGTCTGGAAGACCGAATGCCGCGCAGGAGCCGACAGACCGCGGGGTCTTTACCGACCCCAAGGCCCGCCACGGGAACGTGCGCAGCAGAAATGGCCGACCGAAACAGGTTGATGGTCCTGTACGATTTCTCCTGGGAAAAAAGATGAGCTAAAAAGTTGATGACAAACATTACAGGGGTCGTAAGGGGATCACAACGCTGTTCCAGACACCAGCGACTCCAGACCCTCCAAGCCTGGAGATAGGATTTCCTGGTGCCAGGAGCCCAGGATCCCCAGAGTAGATCTCGAGCCGTCGCCGATAAACCTGACATGTCGCTGGCGTCCCTCCAATGGCGCGAGAACCAGTCCGCCACCAAATTGTCTGACCCGGGTAGATACTCCGCCCGAATTGACAGATGATTGTCTAGACAATATTGATAGAGATCCTTGGTCAGTTCGGTCAGAAGCCGCGAGCGAGAGCCCCCCAGACGATTGATGTACCTCACCGCGGACACGTTGTCCATGCGCAGAACCAGGGAGCAGTGCGTAAGGTCCGTGGTGAAACTGCGAACCGCGAAGGAGCCGGCTATCAGCTCGAGACAATTTATGTGAAGGCCGCGCTCCTCGGCGGTCCACGGACCTCCCGTGGCCACCGGGCCACAGGCCGCTCCCCAGCCCAACAGACTGGCGTCGGAGTCCAGAACGAAGTCCGGAACCGAGCCGAAAATGGCACGACCGTTCCAAGCTTCCATGTGCCCCAGCCACCAGCGGAGTTCCAGACGAGCCTCGTCGGAAAGAGTGATAAGGTGATCGTAAGAACCCGACGCGCGAAGATGGAAAGTTTTTAAGCGCTGAAGAGCACGATAGTGGAGAAGGCCCGGGAAGATAGCCTGGATAGACGAGGACAGAAGACCAATAACCCTCGCGAGGTTCCGAAGGGAAACGCAGCGACGACTGAGTAGGCGACGAATCTCCTTTTTTATAGATTGGACCTTTGCGGGCGGTAACCTGAGTACCGCTACCACAGAATCCACTGTGAACCCCAGAAATTGGACAGTCTGAGTGGGGAAGAGAGATGACTTCTCCACATTGATAACGAACCCTAGATCCTGCAGGAGACGGACCGTGGTCGTGGTGTCGCGAAGGAGGGTCTGCACGTCGCCCGCCATAAGGAGGATGTCGTCCAGATAAATAATGGCGCGGATGCCCCTCGTACGAAGAAACTCCATAACTCGCTTTAGTAGCTTCGTGAAGCACCAGGGAGCCGAGCTGAGGCCGAATGGGAGAAAAGTGAACTGCCAAAGGCGGTTTCGCCAATGGAACTGCAGAAAACCCCTGTCGTCCGGGTGCATGGGAACGGTAAGGTAGGCGTCCTTTAAGTCGAGTCTCGTAAACCAGTCGTTGGTACGTAAGAGGTCGCGGAGGAGATGTATGCCCTCCATCTTGAAGTGACGGTAGACTATGAATGCATTGAGGGCCCGCAGATTTATGACGGGGCGAAAGTCTCCCGACTTCTTGCGCACTAGGAAGATGTTGCTTAAGAAACGAGGGGAACCTGACGCCCGTTCTATAGCCCCTTTGTCCCGAAGCGAGCAGAGTTCTGAATGGACGAGAGCGACTGCCGCGCGCGCAAATCGAGGTGGGCAAGGAGGAAACGCTTGGACCGGGGGCGAAAGGAACTCCAGACGAAACCCTAGGACCGTCTGAAGAACCCAGGGGTCCGAGGAAAGGGCCGACCACGCATGGAAAAAATGGGCGAGTCTGCCCGCAATAGGTAGAGAGGGAAAAACAGGAGAGATTTTTACCTGACGCAGTCTTCCCCCTGAAGGACGAAGATCCTCTACCGCGGTAGGCTCCACGCTGGAATGGTGTGCGGAAGCGGGACCGGAAGGTGTTGGACGACTCCTGATATCGGGGTCTTGAGCCGAAGGTGGCTGATCTGCTGGCGGCACGACCCCTCTGCCTGCCAGCCCTGGCGGAAAAACGGTCCCCGGATCTGAACACCTTCTTCAAAGATGTCTGCGCCTTCTCCAAGGAGGTGAAGACGGTAACGTGACGCGTAAGATCCTTGAGGAACTTCTCTCCAAAAAGCAGCCCGTTCGCTTCAGGACCAAGCTCCTTGGGAGCCAACTCCACCAATTTGGCATCGAGCTTGAAGAGAGCCGCTTTACGGCGCTCAGCTGACAGGGCACAATTAGCATTTCCCAGAAGGCATAGGGCTCTCTGGGTCCACTCGCGAACCAAATGCGGATCCAACGGAGATCCATCGAGAAGGGCCTCGTCCGCCATCTGAAAAATGTGAGTAAAAGGACCCGTGACATCCAAGAGCTTGTCTTGAGTGGAACGCAGACCAAGCTCGATCCCCTTCCTGGGATCCTTGCCATTCCGTGTGAGGAACGTAACGAATGATTGGTCAAACTCAGGTGTATTGGTGACCTTGGCGGGAACGGTTGGCCGGGGGCATTCTGACCGGAGCCGCTGGCGAACCTCTTTATCCAGTGGTCTGCGGACCCAAAACTTGATAAACTCCGCAATGTGATCCGATGGGGTCCATTCGGTGGAGCGTGGATGACGTATTGCCCTGGGGTCGAAAAGTGGGATGCCCATCTGATCGGTGACCTCAAAAGGTTGATCCTGCTTGGAACAGGAGAGTTTGGGGTCGTCGGGTGGCAAAACGGGAGCCAAAACAGAAGGAGAGCCGTGACCAGAGGAGCCCGCCTGATACTCATCTAAGGTTTCATATTCTGCCTCTAGGTCGGCTAATGGTGACTCGGGATCTGTAACAGGCCTGGACCGCTTCAGAGGACCCTTGCCCTTGTCCGAGAGGGATGGGGCAGCCGCCCAACCACGTTTGCGGGAGGCATCCCGGTCGGTGGGGGAGATGGAAACCCCATTGTCAGATTCCCCGGCCTCAGCCGGAATGATTGCGGGCAGAGAGGCCGCTAATGCAGTACGAAGCCATGCCTGAAAAGCTGCGGGGATAGGTGTGTCCGAATCATCCGCCATAATGCCCAATGTGTTATCTGAAACACATAAAAGGGAAATAGTAAGAGAGAGGCAAGGGCAAAACCGCTTGTATAATGAGGTAGCAGCTCCTAATAACAATACTGTAATATAGCGGTAGCAGAGAGGCGGGAAAAAGGGGGGGTCACCCCCACCAGACAGCAGAGGGGTTCACCCTCGCAAATAAAAGGGTACGTGACCCTGTAGTAAATGGTGGGTCCAAGACCCAAATAACCTGAGAGCCAGAGGCAGCAAATAGCCAAGGGGTTCACCCTCGTCAGCGTACAAGGAGGGGGTTCACCCCAACAGGCAGGTAACAAAACAAATGTGAGATGCAGGCAGGCTAAAAGTAAATATAACTTTTTTTATTTTTTATATATTATTATTTAGTTATTTTAATTCAGTTATTGGCAATAAAAATGAAAAAGAGTGGCCGGGAATCGAACCTAGGACCCTAGAACTAAAAGACCTGCACAGTACCACTGTGCTAAAGAAAAACAAAATGGCCACGCCACGTGGTCAGACTAAAGAAGCTGAGCCACGCGCGGGAAAAAATATATAAATAACGGCCGAATTGTGAACTAGTAGTTCACAATCCGAGCCGGCATAAACCAGGAAGGCTGGACGAACCCGCCGCGCGGTCTCAGATACAGGAGACCACGCGGTAGGGAAGAAAACCAGCCGGGGAGAGGAAACCCAGTACCGCGGCCGGATTGCAGACAGACAGTCTACAATCCGAGACCGCGGCGAAGGACGGGTTGAGTGATCCCGTCGCGCGGTCCCAACCAGGGACCACGTGGCCGGAAAGCTCAAACCCAAAAGAAAAAACCGTCGCGGGACGACACAGCCGCGCGGATAGAAACCCGCGAAGTTGCGTCACGCGGCAGAGATGCCGCGGCGCGACCGCGAGGCGCAGGCCCACGTGACCGACGTGCAGATAACGACGTAGACACGCGGGAGGTAAGTTAATAAAACGAAAAAAGGGAAAAACCAATGGAGGCCAAACAATAAAATAACGATAATAATAAAATAATACAGGAAGAATACAACAGAGAGACCAAAATAATAATAATAAAATAATGAAGGTAGGACAAAAAATGCAGTAGCTACCACAGAATGAAAAACCCAATAGCTAAATAACTATACCAGATAAGGAAATAAGTAAATAAGTAATAGGCCTAAATAACAATCTACCAGATAAAAAGATAAGTAATAGGCCTAATAATTAAGGCGAATAAAATGGAAGGTTCTCACCTGGAGGCTAAGCAGCAAAGAAAGAGGAGGAGTGACTGGACTTTGTATCATTTATAGGGTCTTTGGGCTCTGTTGTTATTGGTTATTTGTTCTTTTATCATTAACTGTTTTGCTGCTGGAGGTTATTCAGTAAAGGAAGTAATGCAAAATACGAAGCCTCCTGTCTTGCTGTAAAATTAGGTATTTCTGAAATCAGGACACCTGAATTGATAAATTTGGAGGGGATTTTCCATCACTTTACCTAATTTTGTGAGGATTCAGAGGGAAAATTTTTAAAAAAATTGTTTTTTTTTCTAATTTTCTCTAGTTTTTACTAAATTTCTCATTCACAATTTTCCGCTAATCATCCAACTATGGTATCAAAAGAAAGCTCTATCTCTCCTTGAAAAAAACAATATATAGTTAACATGATTACACTATTAACAGGAAAACAGAATAATCGCTGAGCCGACATAGCACAAAATTGGCAAAATTGCTCCGGGATTTGAGGTACCAAAAACCCCTGGGACTGAAGGGGTTAAGCATCATCTGCCCAAGTAATACAACAAGCACATACAAACAATAAAATTTCTCATATACATCCTCTGTATAAAAAGAGTTAGAATCCCTCTAGGTACAGTAAGCCAGGGACATATCTTTGGGCATACCCTTATAAGTTAAGGTGAGCAAAAACTGTTAGACAAAAGGATCATGGGAATATATTTTATTTGAATAAATGCAAATCAGCACACTGCCACATATGGCTAATATATGTTCGGACAGAATGCTGCCCTCGATTGGTTATACATTGAGTAGCATTGTTCCATATGCTTGAAATCCAAAGTTATTGTGCTACTTAATGTATCTAACCAACAGAGGGCAGCATTCTGTCCGAACATATATTGGGCATGTATGCTAGTGTGCTCGTTTTATTCAAATAAAATATATTCCTATGATCCTTTTGTCTAACATCCCTGATACCCCTCTCTGTTCAGTGAGCCAGGGACCCATATCTGGACATATCCTTAATAACTTAAGGCGACAAAAACAACAGAGCTTTATCTCAGATCATGACCAGACAGCATTGAAATAGCCTACCTTGTAAAAAGGTTCCTACCCATGAGAAACATGACCATTTTTGTTTACTTGCAGCATTACAGAGAACACTTCTTCATTAACAAATCAGACCAGCTCAGCTCTAAAATGCATAGCAAGCCTCTATTAGAGAAATAATGCAACAAACATAGACAGTCACTGGAGACTCTCTTAAACATCATCAATGAGTTAAAGGGGCTGTGAGCCTGGGACCTACATCTGCACATACCCTGAATAACCTACTGCGAGAAAAACTAAAGATGAGCCTCACTTCAGACTGAGGTATCTACTCAGGAGAGGCATGACAAGTTTTTGGCTCACAAGCACAAATACAGAGGAGACCTATCATTAGCATATCAGACTAGTGCCACCCATCAGGGCAGTCCACACGCTCAGAAATACAGTTAAAACAGTGTATGATTACAATTCCAGATATGACACATATGATTTAGCACAGTAGTGGAAACAACCTGGGGATATGGGGTAGTGCAGTGGCTGGCGTGGATGAGGGACGCTAGACCTCAGTCTGTCCATATGTGAGGAGTCGCTCAGTCGGCTGTGGATAAGCCTGTGCCAGTCTCGGACTGTGGCTTGTTCCTTCCTCAACACAAGGCGGTTCCTGGCAAAAAATGTGACACTAAGCATGTGTTTCTGCAAAAAAGTCTGTGAACTAGAAAGTAGTAGGACAGGTACTTTCTGTCAAAAGAGTCCCTGAGTTCCAAATCCAGGGTTCTGAACAAAGTTTGTGCAAACTGGTACTACCAGAACAAGCGAATGGTAGTTTTTGCCTCCATTTTGCACTGTGGGCAGTGTCTATATCTGCACAGCCCCTGGCATGCATAAATGCCCCATTGACAATATTCTCCTTTATAAGCTTTATTTGTTATTTGTTTATTTAGACATTTATTTATCTTTCATGCGAATATTAAACATGCCCTCAAAAATGTATCAGCTATTCAGTAAACTTCATTAATGTGTCCCCCTGAGCACCTTTACTCAGCAGCAGGTGAAGACAGCGTGATTGTTAGGTAATTACTGTATGGTTTCTTTTAACCTGTTTTTATTTTCTATAGCCAGGTAAAAAGAATTGTTGGAATGGGACATACGGTCAGGGGTGGGATATTATTCATTTTTTATACCATGATTCCTATGTTCTAGATCTGAGAACTCATAGAAATAGAAGTAACAGAGTTCTGAAAGAAATACAGAGTGAGCTTGGACTTTGACTTTTGGTTTTTCAAGTCTTTTCGACCACTCACTCAGATCCTCCACAATCTGTGCAAATAGGAGCTGTCCAAAAAGACAGTCCTGCAAAGGATGAGCGACTAGTAACTCTATTGTCGTACTTGTGTCGTCCTTAACGTTCCAGGTCCATCTCATTTAGTTATCGAGGAATCTGAGCTAAAGGCTATAGGCGACTGGCTGGACAATAACCTGCCTAAAATAAAATATGTATCAGTCCGTTCACTTGCAAGAGCTGGAATGTTCTTTGTACGGGCCTGCAGCTGCCTGTGACTTGCATATCCTCACCTGAAACTCACAAAATGCTCAACCCCCATCACCTGCAGCCATTACATGTAAAATGGGAAACCTACTATCCAGGGGGGTCACATCTCTTACCCCCACTCTGCATGCAGTGCTACAGGGGATAATTATATAAGCATGAAAGGTATAGTGCCTAATTATACCTACTCAACCTCATCTTGACTTTTGGGAGAATTCGTTTAACCCCGCCCCCTGGAAGATGATGGTTTAAAAACTCCTAAAAACCCTATGGAGGAGCATGAACCCATATCATGCCTCCCGCTCTCTCTCCTTGTCTGCCCTGTGGAACAGAGGGGCTAAAAAAGCAAAACAATTACAAAAAATTAAGGAAGGGAGCAGGCTTACGTCCATTCAAAATCACTGTTAACCCTCTTCAACCCGTGGCAAAGAAGAGTCATCACTAACTTTTCAGGGCCAATCCTGTAATGATTTGCAAGGCCATCGATCCTCATTTTTAGCCCAAGGAAAGATTCTGCACAGAAATTAAAACAAACGGGACAGAAAGAAATCCAGGATTTTGACAGTAGCCAAACAGAACATTTTTTAATAACTAGTTCAGGATAATTAAGAAATTATAACAATGAAAACATTTGCGTTGTATCAATATCCCCGAGAAGCTCTGTGTTCTCAATAACTGAAGTTGATGTGGGGTAAATAACCTAAAGTGTATGTGCTTTAGATTACACTGATCTTATCACTTATGTTAAGGATTAAAAAGCATTAACTTCTGTCACTTTTTTCTACCTCAGTTTTGCCAGTTTTTGTGAGATCTGAAAATATATTTTTGCCGACACTCCCATTAAATATAACTCAGCCATACTGCATGCTTCCTGTAGATGTGTATCTTTTGTTATTCCTTCCAGTCAGGTCTATTTTTTCCCTCTTTGCCACTTTACGCATATAGCCCCTCAAGGGATTTCAGTGATGGCTGCTGTGTCACAGACTCACCTACAGTTCTTATGGAGTGACCAGCAGATGCAAAGCACATGGATGAGGTGAAAAAGGGGCCATTGGAGTTTGGGGAGAGGGGTTCAGAGTTGGATGCCAGAGGTGAAGGACTTTTGCTAAGAGAGAAGGAGAGTGAGAGAGGCCTAGGAACAGAGGCCTGCTTGAAATCCACGGTCAGAGGAGAGCTGCAGCATCCTGGCAGAATCTTCCAGCAGACAGAGATACAGAGATACAGCAGAGTTGGCAGTGAAGAGGTTAAAAGCTGAACTGTCCTGATAGCAGACTGTGGGTGGTAAGCCTAAAACCTCTCCCCCTGTCCCCACAACAGGGCACTCTGAACTTAGTCACACAAATAAAAGATATACTGACATACTGAAAGTGTTCCATATAATCCAGCCCATACCGTGGAGTCAGATACTTATGGGCCCCAACCGTGTTATGTGCACCAAGTAAAGGTACCCAGTGGCCGCTAGGGCGAAGATTAGGGTGGGCCGCAGTGATTGTTGTGGGTGGGTGAACCTCATATTGCATATTATGTATATTTCATTCTATTATATTTCATGTGTTCTGTTATATTAATGCAGAGTCTTTTGCTGTGCAATACAAAGTTAAGTTAGCCTGTGTCAGTTTTATTAATCACTCGGCTGTTCCCATTGGGACCCCCATCCATACCCTGGATGCTCCGTTGGGTGGAGGCACTGCCACAGTTATGTACCCCAACTCCCAGGTAGCGGAGCCTCAGAATTGGCCTGCAGAGCGCAAAGAGGTAACTGGGGTAAAAACCTGTTACACGCACATAAAAGATCCAGTATATAATTATATATGGCTACTCGGGAGATGCCAACAAACATAAAATAATAACTTATTACGTCTATATCTTTTTGAAAACAGCTGTAAGAAATAATTTTTATACTTTTATTCTGTCACACACTTTAGGCTTGAATGCAACTTGAGTACTATGAACATATGCTTTTAAACACGTGATATAGCTGTAAGAGGGTTCTTCTGTGTAATGCAAGCGTATCCTATGACTGCTCCAATAAGATTTCTTAAATTCGTATATCGCCTAAATATAGTAAAGACTTTGTGCTCTAATTGTATGAAAAGGGTATAGGGCAAGCTCTAAGGGCAAGGTCTCTTTCTCTTTCACCTTCATCTCACCAAGAATACTGAAGAGAGTGAAACTACTAATGCCATGTCAAGCGAAGATCAATCGATCTATGTTAGTCCGTCAATTCCAGTCTTGTCATACCTCTTAAATTTATATATTGTATGAAGCGCTGCGCTAAATTGTTGGAGTTATTAAAATAAAAGATAATAATACTACTGCTTCTCCTCTTTGACCTTCCTTAACCCTCAGTCGTTTTTATTTCTATAGTGAAATTAGTGTCTAGAAGGTGCCAGGGACCCGCCAAATGTCATTTTGAGTTAAAAGAAAGACCTACACATTTTGTCCAAAACGAACAGCTGTCAGGTACAGTGAGGTACCAGTAGTGTGTAAGGAGGAGCCCAATACGCAGGGGTGACTAGAAAATCCGTGACGAATGGAAAGTCAGAGAGGCAAAGTCAGGTTACAGGCAGCAGTCCAAAAGCTAAGGTCAATAGTCAATCTGACGTCAGTTGGCAGTCCTGGCCGTCCCACAAGTTTTCAGGTATGGAAATTAGACACAGTGAGAAATAGTAGCCGAAGGCTGACCAATTCTCACACAGAAGAATCTCATTTCTCAGTTTTCTCTCTGTAAATGCTCCGACGCAGCTCAGCAGTGTCACATAAAGCAGTCACATTCGTGTGTTTTGACATCCAAAGCCAAAGAATGTAATTTGTTTATGATTCTCTTCTAGGGAACCCGATCCGAGAGGGTAATAGATAAATGCAATAACCTCCCATCAGTAATGGTAGGGGCTAATACAGTTAGCAAAGTTAAGCATCCATGCAAGAGGCATTGAGCTGTTCGGAATCTAAGACAAGGTCAAGGACTGATCAAGACCAAAGTCTTACATCAGGAAAAACAGGCCAAATAAATGAGCCAAATAATTCTTCTCTGCTGTGAAATTCCATGTTTCTATGAACAGAGTCAAGAGTGACAGAGTTAAGTCGTATAGTAAGTAATTGAGCCTATCCTAGTGCTTTATCAGTGAAGTTATCATATGAATCTGTTGGCTGACTCAGCAGTTAATGTTAATGGAGTTCAAGGTCATAAATGTGAGTAGGCAGCCAGGCCATCCCTAGTTAGATTGAGCTCTGGTTATACTGGCAAATAAGTTCACATTAGTAAAGATGAGTTTTACTTCCCAAATGAACACAAATAGTATAAACATGATCTGGAATATATTTTATTTTATTAGATATGAGTGTCCTTTAAAAGATTTTCAACTATCAGTATGCAAATGATCAAGTGCAGAAGGAAATACAAAATAATTTGTGTGCTGCTGAGTTAATCTGTTTTGCAAACACGTGGATTCCTCACCTTTGCTGTAACTAATAAAAGATAGAAGGGTTAACATAGTTGCTTTTTATAAGTAGGATCAGACTTAAAGATATGCTTCTTAAAAGTCCAGGACATTGGGGTATTGTGTGCAAAATGTCTTTTGATGTCTAGAAAAAAAAAATCAGATTTCTGAAATTGACCATTGACAGTTATAAGGTAATACAACTTACAATGCAGAATATGTTTCTTATAACTATTTGGTTAAACCTTTAATTCTATTTCCAAGTAAATATGTTTTTGTATTCAATTCCTGTCTAAAAAGAATTACGTAGCATTTTGGAATAAATATACATCCTACAAGTCCTGCACTTGAAGCCACTATGGCAAAAATCTCTACGGCCACCATGTTCTTCCCTTTGGTGCTCAGATAGGCCGGGATCATCGCAATCCAAACGTTGCAGAACACCAGCATGCTGAAGGTGATGTACTTGGCCTCATTAAAACTGTCCGGTAATGTCCTGGCTAAAAAAGCTATAATAAAACTAACAGCTGCCAGAAGCCCCATATAACCCAGGACACAGTAGAAGGCGATAACCGAACCCTCATTACACTGAACGATGATCTTTCCCTGATAAGAGTGCATGTCCAGCTCCTGGAATGGGGGGGAAATGGCCAACCAGGAAATATTAATGATAACTTGAATGGATGAGCAGAGCAGTACTATAGAATTGGAGACTTTCACACTGACCCAGTTTGCCCAGGAGCTGCCGGGTTTTGCGGCTCTGAAAACAATATAGATCATGATTGTTTTGCTTAAAATACAAGACACGGCTAATGAGAAGAGGACACCAAAAGCTGTTTGGCGCAGCATGCAGGTTACATCCTCAGGACGACCGAGGAACAGAAACACACAGAGAAAGCTCAGCATGATGGAGACCAAGAGGAGGAAGCTGAGGTTCTTGTTATTGGCTTTCACAATTGGGGTATCTCTGAAGACAATGAAGATCAGTAAAATTACAACAGTTACAAGACAAAACAGAATTGATACAAAGGATAAAACTGCAGCAACTGCATCCAAATATGATAGAAACTCCACCGATTTTGGAATACACCGATCCCTTTTCTCATTAGACCATTTATCACTTGGGCAAACAATGCAGTTCTCACTGTCTGAAAAATAACGCAAAGTAACATTATGTCTCAATATGTAAATTAAAAATAAAATATAATATAGTATATAGTTCCCTCCCACTAAGTGTATCCATATTAACTAATGTTAAATTACTTCTTTTTGTTTACATTTCTTAGATTTGAACTGAAAATAACAAAGAAAAATAGCCCCAAATCTAATCGCCCCAATTTTCCTTCGCCTTGTTTTAGTTTCAGGAATCATATGCCTATCCCATGCGTGTTTCAAGTCACTTGCTGCACTAACCTCTACCACTTTTGCCAAGAATCTGGTCCACTCATCTCACATGGAAGTAAATATAACGGAGGAGCTCAAAGACCAAACAAGGAACAAAAACAAAACCTCACTATAAGTAGATTTCTTGAGTAAATGTACAGTTCCTAAACCCATTGAAAACAATGCATTTTGAGCCCGTACATGTACGGGCTTTGTCATTAAGGGGTTAAACCTTTACTACTTTTTATGTTTTTAATGGGGGTTATTTAGTGCACTGAGGCGCATTTGTGAAAGTGAACCAGCTGTGTGCTGAAGCATGGAGGTTGGAGCTTGTGTAAAAAGGTCTTTCACATAATATCTTTAAGGTGCTTGGTATCACAGCTGGTTGTCGGCTGCCAGGTAGTTTTTCGGCTCCCCCCGGGTGGGGGAGGTTATGCCCAGCTCTAGTCAACCCATGCCTGTCTTGTTTGTCTATTATTGTGATCGCTTATAGCTACACCTGCCCCTCCGTGTGGCTCTCAATACCCCCCAACTCCACCCATGGGCTTAGGAACCCCCAGTAACTCATGCAGGGGGGGACCGATAATGAAGAAATCCCCCCCAGGGGGGTAGTTAGTGTGAGAGGGCTTAGATAGTGTGAGAAGGGGGAGATGGGGTAGATAGTGTGAGAGATGGGGAGAAAGTGGGGATCTGATGGGGGAAAATGCTGTCCCCCCAGATTTTAGGGGCTCCTACGCCCATGACTCCACCCTCTACCTTACCAGGAGCAGGCTTTCATTCCTACACACTATTATGAGTAAATTATGTGTATGATTCTATATAATCTATTATACCAGATCTGTTGGATATCTCTCCCTCTGAGCACCGGACACAGTCGTAGCAGCAGATTTGTGTTCCAGGTCTCAGGACTTTTCGATATCCAGGCAAACAGTTCTCTGAACACTGAGACCTTGGAATCTACAAACAGAAAGAAAATAGTTCCTGTTTGAGCCACTCTTATAAATTAGTAAAGAATAAAGAAGCACAATCACAGAATAATAGATATATCTGCAACAATATTCTAAATAAAGATGTAATTCCTTTGTTTTGAAAAATACATTAGGAGTAGAACATGATTGGATGATTCTATAATTAGAAAATCATTCAACAAGATCAAAATAATTCATTGCCTTAGAATCTAGAAAAAGTAATATCCTAAAAGCGCCTAGTATTCCCTATTCTAATACATTTATGCAATAACCGTGCAAACAGCAGCATATGAAAGTGTTCTCCACGGAGAGTATAATAAGTGCACATGCAGTGGACATTGTCCATGTGGTGGCTCCACATAAAGTGCAATCATAAACCTGAAGGTGCCGCGAAGATGTGGACGAAGAAGAAAATGCATGAGTGTGAGAGTGAGTGAATGTTGTCCCAGAAATGTTGCATTTTGCATTGTTTTGGGGGAGGGTCTGGCCTCATTTTCTCATTAAAGCCTCATTAAAGCTCGCTGCTGTGTTTTCTTTAGGACTTAGGACTGTATATACTGACAGCTTGGATCCATGCAGGCTTTTCCAAGAGACTAGAGCTTTGCAGGATCCAGTCTATGATTCCTATGTGGTCTGCATCAGGCATAGGTGCTGGGCATTAAAACCTGGAGCCTGGCGATCAGAGACTGTTGTGGAAAGAAGAATTTCCTCTATGTTCCCAGGGCAAGCAGATCCCCTAAAAAAGACCTGAGGTATCCCTGAGGTAAGGGAGGAAATACTTGCCTGGACATTTGTGTGTTGTCTGGGGGAGGTTTTCCAGAGCCTGGCTGGGAGGTCTGGCTGGGAGGTCTGGTTAGTGGGTGTTTAGGATGCTCAGTCTTAAGTGTGACGTTTTTGGCTCTCATGCTACGGGGTTTTTCACAAGTTAGAACCATTACACCGTCAAAGTGGGTTTGTTTTACCATCTTTAGGATGTATGGTGCTGGTGAGTTTATATTATTTCTGTTAAATTATTTTTCATATACTCTATGCCTGTAAAGTTTATAGAAATGTAGCTTAATTTTAATGTAGGAAAACAAAACCAATAATCCCCCCTTACCTGGTTGTCTTTGTTCCTCCATATTGCTAAATGCGAGTCAATGATTAGCTGCTGACCATCTGGAGCCCACTCAGTGAAGTTACCCACAATGTTTCTAAATGCAGACTTATTTGATAAAAACACCCAATTTGTAATTATGTAATGATATGCAAATTCTCCATGTTCATCGTATAATGTACGGTCCAACTGCGATGCAATTTTTATCCTTTTTATATAGCGATGCAACTGTGAAAAATCATTTAGAACAAAACAAGAGGACATTCACAGTCACAATGTAGGAGAGTTTTCTTCTGTCTTTAGTCAAGAAAATAAAAATACCACCCATTTTACAGCAGAACCCACCCAAACACTCAATTAAAATAGACCTACAGCTGACCTCTGTTATTCATCTACTAGAACTTCATATCATTAACTAGAATCAACCTTTCATAAAATCTACGACAGAACCGTCCATCACTGGGGCCACTGGAGAGGTCTGACTGCCAGCCCCCTCTCTATTGACTAAGGGCCCTGACTTTGTAAAGACGACTGTGTCCACCCCAGCAGTATATCATCTCATCACTTGCTGAGGGGATTATCTCTGGCAGACAGCCAGGATCTGCAACCAGGGAGTGACCACCATTGTTTTACTTTGATATCAAACCCCCCCACACCCCATGGAGCACTACTATGTTGTCCCCCCCTTCCCCCCATTTCCACCACTACAGACATTTACCCGGGCCATCCCTGGAAGTGATTTTGGCCAGTGATAGTGGAGTTGGGACCCCTATTTGTATTGTTAATTCCTTTACTGCCCCTGTTGTCTCTGGAAGGCAGATTAAGGGGGTGGTTTGTTTCTCAATATCTTGTTTTATGTTAATGTGTTTTTTGCTGGATATATCCAGCTCTGTGTGTCTAAAATAAATCAGTCTTCGTTTGGTTTTACCCTACACTGAGTCTCGGCTAGGGACTGGGGAACCGGGGAAAGTGTGTTGTCCCAAGCTAAGGGAGCACAAGTCAGCGGAGGTAGTCGGTCGGACTAGCCAGATCTGTGACAGCATCAAACTACAGCACATCATTAGAACCAAAACAACCGGGGTCATCGAGGCACAATTTAGGAGAAAGTATTGTAACAACTTTGTATTTTGCGTGTGAGCTACAATTAGTGTTAGAATGGTAATATAACTTAAGAAGTAACAATTAGAAAACAAATTTATAAAATATACGATATACAACATAAAGGCTTGTAATAAGTTGCAGTCATTTGCAAGAAACTCAAACATTAAATGCTGTTTCACTTCTCCTCAGTGCTGCATTCGCTGCATTTGTCGGCCCACATCCATGATGCAAATCTACTGTTCCACCACATCCCAAAGGTACTCTATTAGATTGAGATCTGGAGACTGTGGGGGCCATTGGAGTTCAGTGAAACCAGTATGAGAGGATTATTATTGTCTTTTATTTCCAACAATTTATGCAGCCCTAAATGCAATACCTATATTTAAGGGGTATGAGAAGACAATCATTGACAGACAAACTGATACATTAGGTGGAGAGGGCTCTGCTCGCAAGCTTGCAATCTTGAGGGAATGAAGTGAGAACAAACATAAGGCACAGAGAAAGGGTGAGAGGTAGTGTGGGGTTGTATCAGTCACATGGAAGTCCTAGCAGCTAAAAGGTTATGCTTCTCTGAAGAACTGGGTTATGAGATGTTTCTTGAATGTTGGGAGGGTGAATGCTGAAGGTTCGGTGAAAGTAGATTCCAGAGATATGGGGCAGCCCTATTTTTTGATGATGGGTTTCTGACTTAAAGGGATAGACATGGTCAATATTTAAATGATGCTCAATTAGTACTAAGGGGCCCGAAGCCTGCCAAGAAAATGTCCCCCACACCATTACACCACCACCAGCCTGAATCGTTGATACAAGACAGGATTGATCCATGCTATCGTGTTGTTTACACCAAAGTCTGACCCTGCCACCTGAATGTCGCACCTGGTGTCGAGACTCATCAGACCAGGCAATGTTCTTCCAGTCTTCCATTGTCCAATTTTGCTGATGTTACACCTACCGTGTCCTGCGTCGTTCTGCCAATTGTGGGTGGCGCCCGTGGGATGATGAGAGGACGTGCACGGTGTTAGTACAATACTGTACTGCACATGCCCGGCGCTCGCACACGGATGTATGTGTTCCATTACTGCAGTGCCCGTTCAAAGAGTATTACTGTTGCTCCGGGTTATTGTGTTTTTAGTACTTGTGCTATATATGTGTCTATTGTGTACCCAACCTTTGCTTGTCTTCTGACCTTGATCCTGTGCGGCCTGCCCCAACCTCGGATATCCTCAACTTTGTTTCTGTGCCTGTTCCCTGTTTTTGGCTTTGTCTTCGCTTCCTTGTGAGTCCACTATACCATCTCGGCAACATGGGTTCAGCTACCTGTGCTACCCCAGGGCCTTGCGTAACAGCTGAGCCTGTGTGAATTGTAGCCTCAGTTTCCTGTTCTTAGCTGACAGGAGCGGCACCCTTTGGGGTTTTCTGCTGCTGTTGCCTGTCTACTTCAAGGTTCGCCATGTTGTGGGATTCTGCATACCTTGGTTGTAACGAGTGGTTATTTGAGTTACTGTTGCCTTTCTGTCATGTTAAACCAGTCTGCCCATTCTCCTCTGACCTCTGACACCAACGAGGCATTTTCGTCACACAACTGCCGCTCACTGGATATTTTCTCTTTTTCGGACCGTTCTCTGTAATCCCTAGAGATGGTTGTGTGTGAAAATCCCAGTAGATCAGCAGTTTCTGAAATACTCAGACCAACCTGTTTGGTACCAACAATCATGCCATGTTCAAAGTCACTTAAATCCCCTTTCTTCCCCATTCTAATGCTCGGTTTGAACTTCAGCAAGTTGGGTGTACCTAATAAAGGGTATATGTATATCTATATCAAATCATTATTTACTTACACTAAACACAAAAAGGTGAATTGTGAGTGAAAATATAGTAACCATGGCAATATAAGCCTTAGATACTATGATGGGAAAACCCTCAGTCTTGAAGTGGTTAAGGCGGATGCTTTATGGATTTCATTCCAGCAGAATTGTGTAAATAATCATTTAACATATACTTTAACATGCATTCATTCTCTATACTTAAGCTATTTGGTGGTAGACAGGTCATTGAATCAAACCCATCTTCTAGGAAACCAGACTAAAAGGTATCAGTTTAACGTTTACTAAGATGCTGCACATTTACATTTGCCTCCTATTAATCTTTCTCAAGGCCATGGTCTAGATATTATTGCTGCAACTTGATTTCAGATCATTGAATCATAAACCATCCTGTTTCCATCTTGGTTTTCACCATTGGATGATTTCATGGATCACTGAACCCGTCTCTATGTGTCATATATTTATTAGTAGCTATAAAGGCTGACAAGAATTCATATTCTTAAATAAAGCCTTAGAAATTCTTCCTGTATGTCCGTCAGCGTCTGACACGTGAAGCAGTCTGTATTTCATACATACCTGGTGTTTATAGATGTTTTGGATTGTATTTCCTTTTGAGTTCTCGTTATAAAATAAGTGCATGTCATGTAAAGCTTTAACTAAAGCACTCGCTGAAATAAACACCCGAGGAGAAACACCAGCCATCAAATGATTTTTAACAAATAATTTACGTTTCCCACTGCAGTTACACAGAGATATTTTATAGATCTCTTCATAAAGCCTATTCTTTTCAGAATTTTCTGATATACATTTATAATGCAATATCCATATATCTTCGAGAAGCTTGTCTGCTGGACGGTTTGAAGGATGGATATTATCAAAGAAACTTCCGGTATCCGGTAGCGCTACAGGATGCGGTTCTATGGCCAGACTGCCATTCAGGGGTTCTACAAAGTAATCTGTGAGATGTTCATTGGAAGCCCAGGCAGGAGGAAGGATTAATGTTATATCTTTATGTTTGAGACACGGAGTGAAAATGTGAATAATTCTGGTGCTGAAAGAGCCGCAGAGTATAATAATTCGAGCCGATGACATTAAAACAGTTTCTGACATCATTTTCATATTTTCAGAGAGTTCTTGTGATAAACTAATTTTTATAGTGAAGGAAATACAAATTCCATAACTGGTCAGATACGCTCTCAGAGCCTGACTCTCTGTCTCTCCGGTGTCATCATCAACCGCGAGTATTCCCACCCAGGTCCATCCGAAATGTTTTAGAATCTTCAATATAATTTTATAATAGACAAGATAATTTTGAACAGAGCGGAAGAAATGCGGATAAACACGTCTATCACTCAGCGCATAGTCTGTCGCTCCATAACTGATCTACAAAATGGAAGAGAAAAGTGTAAACATTCTGCTGTAAAGGTTTCTAATAACAGCTTGGAGTCAGACATGGTTGTGATCTCACCATGAAACTGAATGCTAATGTCAGACAATACATGGAAGACCATTCAGGTTACTCACCTGTGCGTATCCATACACCCCTAGTAACTGTGCTATGGGAATGGTAGTAGTAGAATGGTGATCGCCAATAAATCCAGCCACGTTGTTAGAATTCGCACAAGAGTAATTAGGGACGGTCATGCCGCGGCCAGACAAAATCTGAAGAATGCTTTTCACAGCTTTTCTTTTATCTAAACAGGAGTCATATATATGATAACCCAGGGTAATATTTGGTAAAATGTTTGGGTCGTTGTTCAATGTTCCAATAGTGAAAAGAAAGACCAGTAAATTGATGTAATCCATGAGGCTTGGCCTGTAAAGGTAGAAGAATGAGATTAAAGCAGAAGAACATAGTCAGAGGTCTGCCAGATAAAAACACTTATTAAGACTTTGTAGGAATACCATGTTACCATCAACTGGCAAAGGTTCTAGATTTAAACGAATGGCAAAACAGGCCATAGGTCAGTAGAGAGTACTAGCGTGAGTGCCGTAATTACCCTCACATATTTATTTAATGTAGGGTATGTCATGCCCTGCACCTTTGTGAGAAAGATTTCTGTCTCAAGCCCTGCCTGAGATGGTTGCAAATGTCTGAATACAGTGGACAGTGGTGGTCATGGCTGAGTCTGGTCCCACCCAGTACAACATGTGGCCCCTCTTTGCAGATTGAAAATGTCTATTTATTTGTTTTTAAAAAAGATACATCTACAAGATATAGAAAATTCACCTTATACACTTCTTTTGAAGAGAAAAATCGTATGAAATATAGGAATCCTTGGGAGGTACATAGTATAGTCCCTCTATTTCTGTCTGTTCCCTCCTCAAACTCTCAATCTCTTTTTTTTTGCGCATCCTAATGTATTTTAATTTTCTTGCTAATTCTACATAGTGTCAGTCCTAATGTTTCATGAAATGGAATAAATGCAAATCCTTTGTGAAAGTAAAAAGTAAGAGTTGGTTTAATAAAATAAAAAAGCCAATATTTTGGTTAACCCTTGTCATGCATTTATCATGTTCTCAAAAGGGGATGTCAGCTCCTTAGTGTAAAACACAATGACCTCTGTTTTACAGATACGTATTTTCTCCAATATCCTCATAATATTTTTTTAAATCTATATGGGTAGATTTACAAAAAGATATTAACTCTCCCAATCAAGTCAATAGCATAAAATTCATAATATTGCAAGAAAAAATAACACATCTTACATTGTGTAACGTTAATTTCACAAAACAGCCTAATAAAAAGTAATAATAAAAAGTAATAAATATGTATATATTGACCTCAAAATAGCACTAGAGCATGTGTGCAAGTTATACCACGCAGGGGGAAATAAAAAATGTAATGTATGGAAACAGCTGGACAGCAACTGGATTTACTGCTTAACATAGTCACTGGGTTAGTTGCTTTAGGCTCTCTATAACATCAGATATTTCTTCATTTGTTCTGCAGATATTATTTTTATAGTTAGTTGTGGGAACTTACATGATACAGACGATTTTGGGTAAAAAATGATCCTGTCCAAAAAAAAAATAATTCCTCATTTGATTATTCACCGTGAGAACTCCTCCAATTATAAGGTCCCCATCTTTAAAATACTCAAAGTCTTCAAATGGTTTGATGACTTGCAGATGACAGGCCGGTGCTGGGCTCTGGATCTCAGATCTGCAGGCCGTCATACACAGGAGCAACAAACAAATGAGACGTTTCAATGGAAGAGACCCAGCGATCAGCATCATGCAGCCCAGTAACCTGCCGAGTGCCAGAGAGTGTCTGCCGGGTTCGGTGGAATCGAGCACCGTGTGGGTCAGTGGCATCTGCTGCATCTGATATCATTGTAATGAACCTGAACATCTCGGCTCTTTTTATACAGTGCGGTCTCATTCATTGCAATGGAGTCTCAATATAGATGCAGGACTTTGTGTTTTGGGATCGCAATTCTATGTTGGTTTTAAATTATAAGAAAACCGCAGAGCGCCGGTAATTATCTGCATGGACAGAAATATACAAACGCAGACTTTAATCGCATGTCTTTAGAGTATTAGTTAGTTTTAGAAGGAAGTTTCATTCATCTGTAGTTTTATGCCCTTTAATAATATTTATCGTTTTCTCAGATGTAAATGTTATTCAGCACTTTTAATTTATCATTGATTTTTCTGCATATGTCATGGTTTTTTTAAAATTTAATTCACGGAGGTTTTCTGATTGGATCTGGTTTTATTCTATTTGAATTTTAAATAATATGATTTAATACAGAAATGCACAATTTGTGTTAATGTACCTTTTGTATTCTAGTTATATTCATATTATCCAGCTCTGATATCCACCATTAGCATAGTGGGGACATTTTTTTTATAAAATGTCCGTCACTTCCTTTAATCCCCAGGAAGTAATAACCCACTTCCTGGACTCTCCCTGCATTATATCAGAAGACTGAGCACAAGCCTCTAGCTCTAGAGGTTGTTTACTTTGTGAAGCTGTTTCCAGAAATATCTTTGGGCAAAACATCAAACAGCCATCACATACAGCACTTCAGACGTCGTTCAATTAAGACTCAAGTTTGCAATGTAAGCAAATTGATAACTTGAGTTGCTATAAGAATTTAGCAGTTAGGATCGTGTTCTGGGTCTTCTCCAGATGAGTGAAGCTGGAGCCTTTGTACAACTTCTCTGGAAAAAAGACTCACTTGAGATGGCAGTGAATCATAACTGTGCTATGGGAATGGTAGCACCTGATTAGTGATCACTAATAAATCCATCCACCTTATTATCATTCACACAAGAGTAATTAGGGACGTTGCGGAGAGACAAAATTTGGAAACAGTTTTTGGAAACACCTCATATTTTCATTTATTTTGGCACTTACAGGGTTAAATATGAATGACTCGCATTGCTGTTTCTGGGGAGTTGCGCCCCAATAGGGTCCAGAAAAAGAGAAACTGCTCAAAAAAAGTATATATTTTTTGAAATATGACATCCCAACGTATTTTAATTTTAACACTTTTTATTTAACCATTTTAGTGCCAGTCCGTCCTAAACATTGCAGTAACATTTATTTTTTTCATTTTTAACACAGTATTTCAGTATGCTTTACCCTGGTTACATAAAATTACTGAAACAACTCGTGATTTGTCTTCAGAAACACCCCTCGAGTACAGGAATACCCCATATACATTATTATTATTATTATACTTAATTTATAAAGCGCCAACAGATTCTGCAGCGCTGTACAAGGAAAAAATTGTACAGATAATGACAAATACAAAATGACAAGCAATTGACATACACATACAAGAGGAATGGAGGGGCCTGTTCCTGTAGGAATTTACGTTCTAGATGGATACGAGGTGAGAAACAGGAGGTGAGGACTGCGTGGTAGTGAATGATGTTATTGTGGGGCGAGATAAGGGTTGTAAGTGGGTGAGAAGTTTTGATGTTCATGTCAGTGGTAGGCTTCCCTGAAGAGAAACGTTTTTAGGGAGCGTTTGAAGGAGGGTAGAGTTGGTGAGAGTCGGATAGCATGGGGAAGAGAGTTCCAGAGGGTTGGTGCTGCGCAAGAGAAGTCCTGTAGGTAGGCATGGGAGGAGGTGATAAGTGAAGATGCAAGGAGCAGGTCATTGTTGTATCTTATTTGAAAGAGAGGGAGGCCGGTAAGTAGGTTGCTGCAACAGTCTAGACGGGAGATTACGAGGGAGTGGATTAGTTGTTTGAGGGGAATAGAGGGAGGGATTAGAAGGATCTCAGTCTTAGACATATTTATTTTGAGGTGGTGAGAGGCCATCCAGGAAGAGATACAGCTGCTAATCTGAGAGAGGACAAATGCAGATAGATTGGGTTGGAGAGACAGATTTGTGTGTCATCAGCATAGAGGTGGTATTTGAATCCATAGCTGCCGATTAGTTTTCCAAGTGAGAAAGTATAGATGGAGAATAGTAGAGGACCCAGGACACAGCCCTGAGGTACTCCAACAGACAGAGGCATAGAGGAGGAGGAGTCACCAGCAAAAGACACAGAGGAGGACCTGTTGGAAAGATATGAGTTAATCCAGGAGAGAGCAGTGTCACGGACACCAAGAGAGCTGAGAGTCTGTAGGAGGAGGGGGTGGTCGACTGTGTCAAAAGCAGCAGAGAGGTCAAGTAAGCTTGAGATAGAGTAGTGTTTCTAGCAAATAGAAGGTCATTTGTGACTTTGGTGAGAGCAGTTTCGATCGAGTGCTGTGGGCGGAAACCGGATTGCAGGGGGTCGAGCAGACAGTTTGAGGACAGAAAGTGGGTTAGACGGTCGTAGATTAGTTTTTCTAAGAGTTTGGATGGTATTGGAAGTAGTGATATGGGGCGGTAGTTAGCAGGGGAGTTTGGATCAAAGCAGGGTTTCTTGAGGTTGGGAGTGACCTGTGCATGTTTGAATGGGGATGGGAATATACATGTGTAGGGCATGTCTTTTTGGCACTGCGGGTTCAAAATCGGAACATGCGAATTATAGTTTTTAAACATAGAATTTTGACAGATCAGTTTGCATAGGCACAGACTGACCAAAATGGGGGGGGGAGTGCACTTCCCAAATGTGGCCTTTTCACTCCCAAACACCAGGCAAACCCATGCATGGGTGGTATCACTGTTCTCTGGAAATGTTGCTGAACACATATTGAGGTGTTGTTTGATAATAAGGTATACCTGGAGCTATAAATTTATACCTATAGTGTAACTTGTGTAAAAAAAATACAAAAAAAAGTAATACCACAAACTTTGACAAAGGCTGGTGGTAGAATCTCATGCATGGAAGGTGTTACAGTACTGGCATTTGAAATACCTTGAGGTGTCTAGTTTTCAAAAATATATGGTTTGATTGGGTAAATTGCATTGGCCGGCTTCAAAGATACCCAAAATAGAATATGAGGGAAGAATTACCAGATTTGGAAACAAATTGGTTTTGAAATAGCAAAATCCTACTTGTACTTATTGCCCAATAACTTGTAGAAAAAAGCAAAAAAAACCCCATGAAAACATTAGGTATTTCTAAACTAAGGACAAATAGTATAATCTAGGTCTGTCACTTTAAATCATCCCTGTAACTATGGAAACCAAACATAAACCCTTTTGTACTAATTTGATATATATCTATATATATCTGTATAAATATATACATGGTCAGGAGTATAACTACAACCCTGCATACAAATACAGGAAACACTGTTACCCAGCTACACATGTCTCCACATCAGCAGCAAACTGGTTAAATATTACCCTAACCACAGGGGAGCATATAGCGAGCTAAGAGAATCTGCCCGTCAGATACAATCTGCCCTGTGCAGGAGCATACTCTTCCTAACTGACTGGAAAGTGGTGAATCTCTTCCTTTCATAACCTTATTTCCTGCTCACAAACTCCTTCCCTGTCACTAGTTTCCTGTTCATACCCACTGACCAGAACCCCTTGCTCTGCATATGTCAATGATATTCCATGTACAGTCCTAAGTGTTCTTAAGGACCAGAGCTGATACACACGATCTCCAACCGTTATTTCCCTTTTTCTTATTATTACTTATATAAGTTTAATAAAATTTAAAAACATTGGTACATAAATTCCATATGCAGATAGTATAAATGGGAAATGGGAACGTAAACCCTAAAATATAGTTGTTAATTTGCCCTGAGGGTCCTTAGGGTCACAGAGAGGTTAATAAAAGGGTTGTACCTGTGATTAGCCAGAAGAGGGCAGTCATTAGAAATCCCAGCATAGTCTACATAGACCATCTGGGGTTGCTACACATGATCGGTCAACATGAAATCAGTAATGCAGACTTCAGTCTGTCACTGAAAATGTCTCGCTGGTGCAAATATTGATATAAGCTATTTAGGGCTGAAACAACTAATCGATAAAATCGATAATCGATAATGAAAATCGTTGTCAACGAATTTCATCATTGACTAATCGGATCGATTTTTATCGATTATAAAAAGAGGTTTTTTTCAGAGCAAATGCTCTGAAAAACTCCTCTCCTTATATAATCCGACCTCAAACAGAGATCGGATTATAACACCGTAATCCAGATCCCCCGCTACGCTGCAGGAGACCTGGATTCCCCTCACTGTCGGCCGGTCTCTCACTTCCGTCTCTCTCCCCCTCCCATCTGCCTCCTCCCCCCTCCCATACATCACTCTGCCTCTCTACCCGGCACCGTTACTGACAGGCACTTTCCCTGCAGCTTCAGTGTAAGTGAAGGTGAGTAACGGAGTCTGTCTGTGCGATGCAGACCCCCACCGGCTGACAGAGAATCATCCTCTCTGACTCGCACAGACAGACTCCGTTACTGCCCTTCACTTACACTGTGGCTTCTATGAAGCTGCAGTGAAAGTGCCTTCAGTAACGGAGCCGGGTAGAGAGGCAGAGCGGTGTATGGGAGGGGGGAGGAGTAAGAGGGGTGTATGGGAGCCACCCTCCAATACACCACACTGGCTCCTCCCTCTCTCATAAGCCACTCTGCCTCTCTACCCGGCTCCCTGGTGTCTTGTCAGAAACGGAGGTTCACAGGAGGCAGAGTGGAGTATGGGAGGGGGAGGAGGCAAAGTGATGTATGGGAGGGGGAGGAGCCAACGTGATGTATGGGAGGAGGCAGAGTGGTGTATGGGAGGAGGCAGAGTGGAGTATGGGAGGGGAAGGAGCCAAAGTGATGTATGGGAGGGGAGGAGGCAGAGTGGTATATGGGAGGGGGAGGAGGCAAAGTGATGTATGGGCGGGGGAGGAGGCAGAGTGGTGGATGGGAGGGGGGAGGAGGCAGAGTGGAGTATGAGAGGGGGAGGAGCCAGAGTGGTGTTTGGGAGGGGGAGGAGCCAGAGTGGTGTATGGGAGGGGGAGGAGCCAGAGTGGTGTATGGGTGAGTTATAGTGGTGTATGGGGGGTATTATGAATTTTTAGGGCATATAGGGGGTATAAGGCATATGGATATTAGGCATATCAGGGGGGCATAAACATATCTGGGGGTAAAAGGTATATCAAGGGGCTCAGTGGCATAAAGGGGGTATAAGACATCGATATTAGGCATATCAGGGGGGCATAAAACAAATCTGGGGGTAAAAGGTATATCAGGGGGCTCAGTTGCATATCACTGGCATATAAGGAGTATAAGGCATATCAGGGGCACAGTGACGTATCAGGGGGGACAGTGGAATCTGGCATATAAGAGGTATAAGGCATATATGGGGGCAGAGTGGCAAGCTGGGGGTCAGATGTGCATAACTGGGGGCAGTTTGGTAAATAAAAAAATTTAAAAAGGCTTTTTTTCTCAGTTTTTATTAAATATGAAAAATAGTTAACATATGAATTAATATTTACTAATAACTTTGTATTAAAACCTAGTTTGAGAAGCACCGTGTTTGAGTTCTTGTAGCTTTTATTATTATGTTAGTAAAATAAGGTGAATAGAGAGAGCAATAAAGAGATGAAAGTGTAAATTGTATGTTTTTTATTGCAATTTTTCTTCAATTTAAAATAATGTATTTTTGTATACGATTAATCGATTAATCGACAAAATAATCGGCCAACTAATCGATTATTAAAATAATCGTTAGTTGCAGCCCTAAAGCTATTTCACTTAAGATGTCATAGCAAACCCTTAGGGTATTAAGACATTAAATTCCGCGACTGTATTAACCTTTTTTATATCTACAGATTGTTATTTCTGCTACAAAACAATCGTGTGTTTGAGTTAATTTCTGGTCTAAATATAATTATATAACATTTTGGAATAAATATACATCCTAAAAGTCCAGCACTTGAAGCCAGTATGGCCACCATGTTCTTCCCTTTGGTGCTCAGATAGGCCGGGATCATTGCAATCCAAACGCTGCAGAACACCAGCATGCTGAAGGTGATGTACTTGGCCTCATTAAAACTGTCTGGTAATGTCCTTGCTAAAAAAGCTATAATAAAACAGCTGCCAGAAGCCCCAAATAACCCAGGACACAGTAGAAGGCGATAATCAAGCCCTCATTACACTGAACGATGATCTTTCCCTGATAAGAGTGCATGTCCAGCTCCTGAAATGGGGGGGGGGGAATGGACAACTAAAAAATAATAATTATAAATTGGACAGATGAGCCAAACAAGACAACAGAAGCAGACAGTTTGATTCCAAGACATTTTCTCCAGACACTGCCAGGTTTAGTGGCTTTAAAAGCAACACAAATCATGATAGTCTTGGCCAGCACAGAAGACACGGCTAATGAGAAGGCAACTTTGGCGCAGTATGCAGGTTATATCCAAAGGATGACCAAGGAGCAGAAAGACACAAAGGAAGCTCATCATGATGGAGACCAGGAGGATCAGGCTGAGGCTCCAGTTATTGGCTTTTACAATTGGGGTATTTTTATATGAAACAAAAATCCCTGATACTGTAACAGTTAGAAGACAAAATAAAATTGAGATTGATGGAAATGTTATAGCAACAGCATCATCATAGGACAAAAACTCTTCCAATTTGGGAAGACACAGATCCTTCTTCTCATTGGGCCACTCATTATGTGCCCATTTTATGCAGTTTTCACTGTAAAAAATAAAAATACACAATCTTGAATTTCATGAAACAGATGTAATTAATAAAAAGATGTAAATCATCAAAAAAAATAAAAAGATGTCTGGATCCAGAAATAACCTGAGGCAGATTATTGACATTTATTCTGCAGTAAGGTTAAGGCTAGGTTTCCACTTGTTTTTCTGTTTGGCGTTTTTTCAGTCCTCTTTGGCGTTTTTCTGCTTTTTTGGGCTCTCTGGCAGTTTTTCAAAATCGCAGCATGTTGACACTCTGGCGTTTTTTGCAAGGAAATCTTGGCGTTTTTCTCCAATAGAAGTCTATGGGAGAGAAAAAACGCCATGAAAAAGCCTTGTGGGTTTTGCCTTGGCGTTTTTTATGGCGTTTTTTTCCACAGTTACAATGCAGAGGATGGACCCAGTATCTGTGTGTCCTACGAGAAACAGGTTGGTAACAAACAGTTTCACACAAAACAAAGTTCATATTGACTTTTACACCATTGGGAACAAACATGCCTTTACAAACAAACATACCCAACTGCATCCTGCGCGCCAAAAGCAACAACAAACAATTTGCACCATCATTTGGGGCCAATCTTCCTAGAGGAGCAGACATTCAGAATAAAGCATGCCTTACAAACCACAGAAAAGAGACAAAAGGGTCCGCCGGGGCGTTTAAGTAGAACTCTACCAAGGAAATGACATCAGGAGGGGGCAGATACTTGCCATTTATCCTAATCCCTTTTAGCTGGGTGACAATTCTAACGTGTAAAGGCTGGAAAAACTGCCTAAGGTCAAAAAAGCAATTTCCACAGAAAGGCTAAAACGCCAGAAAAAAACTCCAGAAAAAATGCCAAAACGCAGGAAAATGCAGTGGCAGTTTTCTTGGCGTTTTTCCTGGCGTTTTTCATCAAGAAAATAACGCAGGACAAAAACCCAAGTGGAAACCTAGCCTAATGGGAATAAAATAACCACCCATAGTCAGGATTATACTGCAGGTAGTTGTCTTTCTAATGGTTGTCCGCCTGCTCTTATAATATCTCCGTGCTCTTGTGTCTGGGTGTCAGTGTACGGCCTGTGGTTTCAATCTGTGATGGGAACGGGAGTAATATAGAGTCTGATTTGTTCAGAACATGCAGTGGATTTCGGGGCTTTCTCTCTATTAATCAGTCAGAGGTAAACATTATTTTTTTGGTAAGAGTATCAGAGTATCAGGTAGGATATACCGGTCATATTGGAGATTTCTCCCTCTGAGCACAGGACGCAGTCATAGCAGCAGGAATGGATCTCAGATCCCGGGGCTTTCCTGTAACCCGGCAAACAATTTTCTGTGCACCGAGATTTTGGAATCTAAACAAGAAACATATATATTTTTTAAATGCTGATTATTTTGTAAAGCTCCTAGATCTCAATCTTGACTTTAAATGGCATTCTACCAAGTTACACTATGCGTAATATCTGTAATCTCATTTTGGTTGTAAGGTAGCTCTGTAAAAATAACAACGTTTTTACTCAGGCTTAAATACACTTGTATAGGTTTACGTTTTTTATACAGTTATTACGAACAGAATTTTTATATTTTTGGCTCTGTTTGCCACTGTATTGGATTTGTAATGAAACAATCGTGATCTAATTGAAGTGCAGACTTTCAGATTTAATTCAAGGGGTTTAACAAAAATATAGTATGAATTACAACCATTTTCACACACAGTCCCCTTATTTCAGCCTCTTACTGCAGGGGCTCAAATGTAATTGGACAAATCAACATAATCATTAATAAAATGTTTTTGTTTTTTTTTTAGGATTTAATATTTCCTCCTTTGACAGGCCTTTATCGCAACTGTCTTCAGCTGCTTGTTTCTGGGTTTTTCTCCCTTAAGTTTTGTCTTCAGCAAGTGAAATGCATGATCGATCGGGTTGAGATCAGGTGATTGACTCGACCATTAACCCCTGGCACTTCACCCGAAAACGAAGGGTTAACGACAGTTGACGTGCCATGACCGTCATGACTTTAAACGAGTGCAGAAAGGGATCTACTTTCGCTTTCTGCACTCAAACGGTGTTGCTGTAATGCCTCAACGTCGAGGCATTCAGCAACACCACGATCGGCATCAGGGGCCGTGTCTGGCCCCTCCCCGGAGCGTCAACATCCGCCATACACTGTGGTGGACGCCCATTTAAAAGTGTTTAAAACTACCCCAGGACGCGCCGTGATCGTTCTGGAGAGCTGTCACAACCGCCACTGCGAGTAATTTTGCCACTTGCAAGATGGCGGCGCCGTTTAAAAAAAAAACAATCGAAAAAACTGTTGAAAAGGGTTCTCAGGAGTGTCTCTCCAGACCCTCCTGAGAATCAGGCTCCACTTGCAGGTCGAATACAGGTACTGCATTCAACCATGCAAGTCAACGGAGCCCAGCTTTCAAATCACAGCGTGATTACTAAAATAAATTAAAAAATAAAATTAAAATAATAATAAGAAAAAAAAAAAGCTAAAAAACAGTAACATGTAAAAATAATTTCCCATGGATGTCACCATCAGGGGAACCTTCAACTTACAAAAAATGTAAAAAAAATATTAAAAATGCAAAAATAAAATATATATATATATATATATATATATATATATATATATATATATAAAATATTTTTGTGAGCAAGTCCTAAAATTAGCACATTAGCTTAAAACAATTCTCGCATGGAAAGAGCCCATGGGGTGTCTACTTTTAAAAAATGTATGATTTGATGGGGTAAATTGAATGGGCCAGGTTCAACAACGTCCCAATTAACACGGGGGGAAGGATGGCCACACGTCTAATTTCCAATTAGAAAAATGCACACGTCCCAAATGTGGCCTTTTAGTTCCAAAAAAAACGACAAACCCATGCATGTGGGGTATCACTGTACTCAGGAGATGTTGCTGAACACATTATGGGGTGTCGTGTGACAGCGACATATACCAGGAGCTGTAAATTCATACCTAAATTAGGTGTGTGGGTAAAAATACATACAAAAAATACTACTGCAAACTTTAAAAAAATGCTGGTGGTAAAATGTGTGCATGCAAAGAGTTAAAAACCAGCATTTGAAATACCCTGGGGTGTCTGGTTTTCAAAAATATAGGAGATGTTGCTGAACACGTTGGGGTGTTTTATGACAATGACATATACCAGGACCTGTTCATTTATACCTGAAGTAAAATGTGTGTGAAAACAAAATGCAAAAAAATTACTACCACAAAGTCTGACAAAGACTGGCGGTCAAATTAGTGCAGGGAAAGAGTTAAAGGTAAATTGCATTGGCCGGCTTCAAACATACCCGAAATGGCGCATGGGCGGAAGAATTACCAGATTTGGAAAAAATGGTTTTGAAATAGCAAAACGCTACCTGTACTTATTGCTCCATAATTTGCAGAGAAAAGCAAAAAAAAAAAACATAAAAACATTGGGTATTTCTAAACTCAGGACGAATAGTAGAATCTATTTAGCAGGTTTTTTCATTCCCTTTTATAGATGAGTAAAAGATTTTTCAACTAAAAGTAAGAAAAAGTCCTTTCTTTCTAAATTTTTCACCATATTTTATACTTTTTTAATAGTAAATAATATGATACAATATGTGTGTTCAGTAAACGGGAAAAAAGAAAATTACAGCTAAACACGAGCAGAGCAGAAATGTTAAAATAGTCATTGTCACGAAGGGTACAGAAAATAAAATCAGCCTTTGTCACGAAGAGGTTAAAAAATAATCCACTTCTTTGCCTTAAAAAAACTCTTGGGTTGCTTTCGCATTGTGTTCGGAGTCATTGTCCATCTGTAAAGAAAAGCGTCGTCCAATCAACGTCACTGAATTACGCTGAATCTGGGCAGGCAATATATCATTATACACTTCAGGATTATTCCTGCTGCTTCTGTCACATCATCAATAAACACCAGTGACCCCGTGCCATTGGAAGCCATGCATGCCCATGCCACCACACTGCCTCCACCATGTTTTACAGATAATGTGATCTGCTTCGGATCATGAGCCGTTCCAAGCCTCCTACATAGTTTTTTCTTCCCATCCTTCTTGTCGAGGTTGATCTTCATTTTATCTGCCCAAACAATGCTGTTCCAGAACTGGGCTGGCTTTTTTTTTTAGATGTTTTTCACCAACTCTTCCTTTAGTAAATAAACCCAATTGAGCTTTTTATTGTAGTTTTTTTGCATGACCCCTTGGGTCGAAAATGTCACCTTCCCCTCCTCTTTCTCTCTCACCATGTCCTTCTCTCTTATCCCCTCCTTCTCTTCCCCTATTTCCATCCATAGTGGAGTTCGCTTGTTCATGTCCCTCTTGCGTCCCTTCTTCAGCCTTCACTCCACTTGCACTCCTACTATCGCAGGGTCTTGTCAACAGCCCTTGACCATCTCTGGTCTCTTGAAGCAGTGGGTAACTGTCTACTTGTAAGTCAAGGTAACTAACATCAAAGATATTAAACAATTGTACTAACGGTGCATATTCTGCTCACCTGTGCGTACCCATACATGCTTAGGATTTGTGCCATGGGTATGGTGGTGTCTGAAAGTTCATCCCCAATAAAACCAGCCAGGGTTCCTCGTTTAGTACAGGAGTAATTAGGGACGGTCTTTCCTGGTCCGGATAAAATCTAAAGGACACTTTTTACTGTCTTTTTTTCATTAGAACATGAATCAAATAAATGATATCCTAGAGTGATATTTGGTAAGATTCCCGGATCACTGTTGACCTCCTCAATGGCAAACATAAAGGTCAAAAGATTTGTATAGAAATGTGGAATAGGACTGTGGAAATAGTACAATACTGTAGGTGAGTTCTGTCCAGAGATCTGTGGCAGAAGCTCCTTCCCTCTTCCTGCTACCAACGCCTCTGGCTTTACAACCCAGCACCCTTCTTGCATTTTCTGATGCTTTATTGCATTGTCTGCTCTCTTGTGGTGTTTCTGACAGAACAGTGTGCATAATGCTATAATCTACTATATGCTGCTTCCAGATATTTAATAATCCTCTCCTTTAGCACGGTTTCCCTTAACTTGGCATCTACCGATTTAAGACTTACTGGCCTGTAGTTAGCTGAATCTTCGCTGCTATGGTTTTTGTGAAGTGGTATTGCAGTTAGTAACTTCCAGTCTTCTGGAACTACTCATGCCACTAGTGACTAGTTAAACATGACTGCCAGCATCATGTTAGGCCATCGAGCCATATGGATTTGTCTGTTTTTATACCTTTCTTGGTAAAAATTGAACACAACATAACATGATGTCATTCATTTTAAGCGCGGATAATAACTATATGGAGCAGGTTTATTTTTGAAGAGAGTTGAAAATCTGTAAGCTTCATGCAAGTTGACAAAAATGTTTATCTCATGGTTACCAAGTTACCCCAATAAACCCCAATAAGCAATATTATTAAATACATTTTAATACATGGTAGGGATGCTAAGGACGCTGTTAACTAGTGAAGAGTCAGCAAGTGTCTGTTCTTCTTCCCCACACGTAATGGTGAAATGTAAAATAAGTAAGTGTAGGGTCTTCTCCAGCTTCGTTATACGATGTCCTTGAATCCTCATTTTCAACCCATGGACAGGGTAAATCCCCAACAGTTACATTAAAACAAAAGAAAAACGAGCCATTAATAGAAAAAAAATTAAGGGCTAAACCTATACAAATTTAAATGAATTTCTTACATTTTCTTTGCCATAGAATTCTATTTGTTAACATATTTTATTATAATAATAAATAATAATAATAATAATAATGTTGCACCCATTACAATATGATATAGGAGATCCTCTAATAATAATAAAATAAAAAACATACATTTTAGAAATGTGGATTATTATTATTATTATTATTATTATTTTTATCTATATCCCCATATTAAAGATTCTTCTATAATGGGTTTATACATCCTTTAAAACTGGTAATATTTTATATATTCAAATCTATGTTTATCAATAATATTATAAAGTGATTTGATTTTATTATAATATTAAATTCATTAAACTTGGCCATTTCTTTTGCACAGTAGAAACGACATCGCAGTCACACACTTGTTCCCAGCGGGAGATGATGTCAGTTCTGTAAATGTGTTCTCCGTGGATTTGCTTAGAAATCAGATTGTTTGTCATTGAAAAGTTTCTCGGACTTTTTTTTGGCTTCACACACAGATCTCTGAATAAACGCGTCTCGGCCAGATATGTAATTACAGGGGCGACCCGGGAATTACAGTCAGAGGAAATCAGATGATGAAATAACCAGGAACTTTCTTACAGCAGAGAAAAGAACAAAGTCTCAGCCGTTCCCTCTGGAAATTGACGCTGAGCTTTGCTGTTAACCATCTGCTCGTCACAAACAAAGTGCAGCTCTTTACATGTAATGAATAAAGTTCCTATTACACTATGATACAGGATACCTCTAAATTAATAATAATGATAATAGTAATAATTGTAGTTATAATAATAATATACTATCATTACAAAATATTATTAATTAGATTAGTTGGGTTATGTCATTAAGCTGAACCTCCATAAATCATGACTTTTATTAAATATATCACAGATAATGAAACATTAAACCATCTTTTACTAGGGACTATCAGATATTTGACCTATACAGTGAGCCGCAGGTTTCAATAACCTGACCCCGCATAGTGTCCGTTTGGGAAATTTCTGGCTGCATATATGGCTGCGGCCCGATAAGACTATTATACGGAGGAGATATCGTGATATGTAAACAGAATTTTGCTGGCGTATATATTGCTGCATATGGTGTTCGCATAACATCCAATCCATAATGTTTAATCATCATCCTGTGTATAAAGGATCCAGTTTGTCTCTTATAAAGGATTGTGCGTCCCTGTAAAGCCGCCTGCCCTGTTTTTCTACGTTGATTCACTGCAGGATCTGAGTTGGACCAGAGCAGCAATTCCCCCTGTAGCCGTCTAACAGAAGGGGAAAGGTGGCAGCGATGGCCGGTATTAATCGGGCCGCCTGGTTCAACTCAGCAATCCTGCAGTGAATCAACGTAGAAAAACAGGGCAGGCGGCTTTACAGGGACGCACAATCCTGGTTCCCGTTACATAAATGTGTCCTTGTGTCTGTAATTTTTAGAAGTTTTTTTATTAAGTTGAAGTGGAATTTAGAGTCTGGTGGGGAGACACCTGTGACATCACAATCCCTGATCCCTGTAACATCACAATCCCTGTGACTACTTTAGGGCACCAATGACATAGTAAGAGGAAGATGGAATGTTCTAAAAGATAATTTTAAGGATTTAGGAAGTAAGATTAAAAAAAGGAAAAGGACCCCCAAAGTAGTATTCTCAGAGATACTACCTGTGCCATCTTCTACACAAGAAAGGCAGCGGGAGATTAGGCAGCTAAATGCATGGCTGAAGTCTTGTTGTAAGAAGGAGGGCTTTGGGTTCTTAGAGCACTGGGTTGATTTTGCTTTGGGGTACAATCTCTATAGTCGTGATGGATTGCGCCTGAATGCAAGAGGGTCCAATGTGCTTGGGGAGAGAATGGTTAGACGGTTGGAGGACATTTTAAACTAGGAATGGAGGGGATAAATACCGGGCTAGACAGTATAGAAAAGGAAGGCGATTTATGTAGTAACCAGGTTGGTGGATCTGGGGGCTTGGTCTGTACAGATACTAGGGAGAAGCATATATTTTGCCCCCCAAAAACAAGGACAGAAAGCGATTGCAGCTTTAGTGTTAAATCACAAGCTAAAGGTCATGTCTGCAAACAGGACCTGCCTTAGGGGTATGCGACCTGTGCGGCCCCCGATGTTTTAATTTAAGTCCCGGGCAGGAAGTTTTCAGCAACCGCTCGCCGCCCCTCACTCTCCATGACTTAATATTCCGGCGCTGAGCTGTGAAGCACGCACCACGGTAGAGTGGGAAGACGGACGCCTCCCGCTCCCACAGCAGGACTCCAGCAACAAGGTAAGTAAGAATAATGAGAAGTAGGGAGAGGGGGTAGATAGTGAGAAGGGCAGTGAGAAGGGGCGGAAGGGATAGATAGTGAGAAGTGGGGAAGAAGGTACATAGTGAGAAAGGGGGAAGGCAGTGAGAAGGGGGAGAGGGGGTACATAGTGATAAAGGGGTACATAGTGAGAAGGGGCAGATAATAAGAGGGGGAGAGGGGGTACATAGTGAGAAGGGGGTACATAGTGAGAAAGGGCAGATAAGAAGGGGGTAGGTGGGGAGAGGGGGTAGTGAATGAATTAATGTGTGGATGAATTGTGGGAATGCGTACGAGTGTGAATGAATTAATGTGTGGATGAATTGTGTGAATGCGTACGAGAATAAATGAATTGATGTGTGGATGAATTACTTGAATGATTTGTGAGACTGCATTAATGAATATTTGTAAATGATTTGTGTGACTGAGTGAGTAACTGTGCAAGTGTTTGTATCTATCATGAATGTTTAAGTGATTTGGGAAAATGCAAAGATGGCACATGAATGGTGGGCTGTTTGCCGACAAAGATGTCTTACACTGGGCTGTTAAGGGACAAAGTTGGCTCGGGCTGTAATGTGTGTGTAATCTAGGTGCTGACCAGGTTCTATGTGGGCAATATGGACATCAGGGCTGACTTTGGGGTGTGCAACCTGTGATCAATGCCTGTAATTTAGGGGGTTATCTATACCTCTAATGCTGAGTTTATATGTCAATTCCAATTGATTTATACCTGCAAAGTGGACTCCCAAGTCGAGTGCCCTGCAAGTGGGCAACCTGCCGTGTGCCCTGCAAGTGGGCATCCTGCCGTGTTCCTGAGTTGCGGCCAGCGCCCCACTAAGTGGACTCCCAAGTCGAGTGCCCTGCAAGTGAGCAACCTGCCGTGTGCCCTGCAAGTGTGCAACCTGCCGTGTTCCTGAGTTGCGGCCAGTGCCCCACTAAGTGGACTCCCAAGTCGAGTGCCCTGCAAGTGGGCAACCTGCCGTGTGCCCTGCAAGTGGGCAACCTGCCATGTTCCTGAGTTGCGGCCAGCGCCTCACTATGTGGACTCCCAAGTCGAGTGCCCTGCAAGTGAGCAACCTGCCGTGTGCCCTGCAAGTGTGCAACCTGCCGTGTTCCTGAGTTGCGGCCAGTGCCCCACTAAGTGGACTCCCAAGTCGAGTGCCCTGCAAGTGGACAACCTGCCGTGTGCCCTGCAAGTGGGCAACCTGCCGTGTTCCTGAGTTGCGGCCAGCGGCCCACTAAGTGGACTCCCAAGTCAAGTGCCCTGCAAGTGGGCAACTTGCCGTGTGCCCTGTAAGAGGGCTTCTAGCCGTGCCGTGTGCCCTGCAAGAGGGCTTCTAGCCGTGCCTTGTGCCCTGGAAGAGGGCTTCTAGTCGTGTGCCCTGCAAGAGGGCTTCTAGCCGTGCCGTGTGCCCTGGAAGAGGGCTTCTAGTCGTGTGCCCTGCAAGAGGGCTTCTAGCCGTGCCGTGTGGCCTGCAAGAGGGCTTCTAGCCGTGTGCCCCAACCCGAGGGCTTCCTGCCGTGTGTGCCCCATCCCGAGGGCTTCCTGCCGTGTGTGCCCCATCCCGAGGGCTTCCTGCCATGTGTGCCCCATCCCGAGGGCTTCCTGCTGTGTGTGCCCCATCCCGAGGGCTTCCTGCCGTGTGTGCCCCATCCCGAGGGCTTCCTGCCGTGTGTGCCCCATACAGAGGGCTTTCAGCCAAGAGACTTTCCTTGTTTGTATGTTGTACCATCATCTACAATACAACTCTTAATCCGCATCTTCTGTCTGTGGTTTATTTCCGGCGCCTGTCTGTACCAACCCCAAGCCATCATGCATCGTGGGGTACAGACAGAGCCCCTCGTATCCCCTGCACCTGGGCTCCTATCAGACCTGCTCCCCCGGTTCGTGACAGATCTATACCCTCAACGCTGAGTTAACATGTGATTTTCAATTGATCTATACCTGCAAAGTTTGTTTTTTTGTGTTGATTCTGTTGATCTATACCTGCTATGTTATGTTCCCATACATCATTTATGCATACCTGCAAATAAAGGGTTTGTATGTGATCTATACATGCAAGTGCTGTTTATATGTGTTTGATCTATAGTTCACAGGGAGGAAGGAAAGGAGAGGTATGGATTAGTGAATGAGGGACAAAGGGATTGGGAATGATCAGGGTGAGAAGGGGGGAAGACTGCACTGACTCTCACAGCCTTCCTCTACTCTTTATATAGAAAAGACAGAAAGGGGGAGGGGTGGCCCTATATGTGAAAAATAACATAAAATCTTAACACAAGTTGGTGAGGAGAACATAGAGTCGGTTTGGGTTACAGTACAATTTGGCAAAAGTAAAGTAATCACGTAGGTGGGATTTATAGACCCCCAGGACAAGTAAAAGAACTAGATAATCTACTAGTGGAGGAAATAGCTGAATGACAGTGAAGGGGGATGTTATAATCATGGGTGACTTTAATCTCCCTGATGTGAACTGGAAAACGAAAATAGCTGGTTGTGCCTGGATTGAGGATATTCTAAACTCCCTACTGGGATTATCTTTAAAACAAGTAGTTGGGGCGACTCATAAGGAGGCCATATTGGATTTAGTGTCAGAAATGTTGATTTTAGCAGATATTTCTGTAGGGGAAAGTTTGAGATCTAGTGATCAATACAAACAGTGAGTCGCACCACACAAAAACAAAAGTTTTAGATTTTTTTCTAAAATGAGAATATGTGTAGAGGAGCATTTATCAGACCGGGACAATTTAACTGGAATCCGGGAGAAATAGGATTATTTAAAAGCTGTATTATTGAAGACAACATAAAATTGTATTCGGCTGATCAGTAAGAGTAAAAAAGAAACCGCTGGGGTATTCCACAGACGTGTCCAAAAGCATAAAAGACAAGAAGTTATCCTTTAGTAGATAAAGTTAGGAAACTTTATCTAACAGCAATCACAGTCCCATCATGCCTAGCTTACAGCATTTACTGGTTGCCTGGGTATGATAGGAGTGTGATTGCTGTTAGCACATCTGTTCCTGAGATGCAGGCAATGGAGGCATACATGGAGGAGAATCATAGGAGAGAGTTCATCCGGTGCTCCACATCACCAACAGGTTCTTCTTCCCTGTATCAGGGGCTCAATAAGATTACTTTCTGAAATATGTATCCCATCCCCTTGATCACAGAACTGTTTGAAAGGTTGCGGGGGGGGTGCTAAGGGCTTCAATAAACTCTCTGTGGAGCTTACAACCTAGTCAGGTTACGGTGAGTGGAAAACTTCCTTTAACACCTGGGCGGACCATTATGAATACATGGTCATGACTTTCGGTCTCTGGAATGCCCCTGCAGTGTTTTGGTTGTTCATAAACTATAGTCTTCAGTACTACCTCCAGCAGCCCGTTGGGGTGTATCTGGATGACATTCTTATCTACTCTATCGATTTACTGACCCACCAAAAGGATGTCTGCAATGTATTTGTTTACTTACCCACAACCTCTACACAAAGCTGAAAAAATGCATACCTGAGGTAACCAAGATGGCATTTCTGGGGTACATTACAACACTTGAAGGGTTTGGGATGGATCCAGCCAAACTCCAGGCCATCCAAGATTGACTGAAACCAAGTGGACTCAAGCCTTTACAGCAGTTCCTTGGCTTTGTGAACTATTACAGGAAGTTTGTTTGCAACTACTCAAAAATTGGCACTCCCTTAACCACCCTAACCAGAAAGGGGAGTAATGACAAATCATGACCACCAGAGGCTGTCATGGCCTTCCAACGTTTGAAGAACAAGTTCACCAGTATTGCGAAAGTAGGGTTGCAGTGGACCTCTACATGCATCTTGCAGTGGACCTCTACATGCTTGTGATTTGCTTCAGGCCAAAAGCACTAGCCATAACCCTTGCTCTTGAGCAGTGGAGACACCTCCTAAAAAGTTTAATCAACCAATGAAGGAGCTCCCTGTCGGTGACCAATAGAATTGCTCATATGGCCAGCTCCAGGATTAAAAAGGTCCATAGGTTGCCTGCAGGTGCCCTTCATTGGTTGATGCCAGAGGAGCATCCTGCCAGGGCAAAGTGTCGGCGTCAGGGAAGGGAACAGGAGTTAAAAAGTCCATAAGAGCGACTCTATTGGTCGCCGGCAGGGGCCTCCACTAGCATGAACCAATTGGTTGATGCCAGAGGAGGCCCCTACCGGCGACCAATAGAGCTGCTCTCAAGGACCTTTAACTCAAACAATCCATGTACAAGCTTTTTAAGTACTTACAAATGTATTGGTAAGATTGGGGGAGGGACGGTGCTTAACTTAAGGAAAAACTCTACACCCAATCTGTGTCCAGACATTCCAGACTACTGGTCAGGTTTTTTTTAGGTTTAAAATGAGATTAAGAGCAATAGTTATATTTTCATTGAAACCATTATTATTTTACTTGTCATTATGAACTCCTGCTCTCGGGGACCAGAATCTAAACAAAGGCAAAAGCCATTTAATTTTTATTTCATACCAAACAATTCCACAGCGTATGGTTTATATTTGCTGTGAACTCATATCTCCAGGGCCTCTCTAACTCCTTGCAGAAAATATAAAATGTGTAACTCGTTCAGCCATCAGAAACACTTGGTAAATACAAGACGTCTGAATCCATGACCTCACACGGCCAGCTGCAGAACTCCGAGCTTGTTAGAGGTTCATTTAATGGGGCAAATGAAAGGCTTTCTGTTAGTTACCAGGTCTGCCCTATTTGCAGTGATCTCCTGCCTGTCTATCCCGGTGGCACCAAATTCTCAAGGAGCTGGATGTCATCTTACTCACAGAAGAACTTTATTTCAACCCAAATATGTCCAGGACGGACAGTTCATCATCGGTGGCATTTTAACAGTGAGATACGAGATGATGGAGATATATCACAGAATTATACCAGGATCAATGTACTTTTGCTTTTTGTAAGTCATTTTCCTGTTTATATCAGATATTATTAAGTTCTCTTATAAAGTTTATCTACAAAGATCAGCTACTTCCTTTAAACATACAGTGCCCTCCACCAATATTAGCACCCTTGGTAAACATGAGCAAATAATGCTGTGAAAATTGTCTTTAGTGTTTTACCCTTTAAGTTTTCTTCAAAAAAATACACAAAAATACTGTGCACAATTATTGGCACCCGTTTAGTCAATATTAATTTTGTGCTACCTCCCTTGACCAATATAACAGCTCTGACTCGTCTCCTATAATGCCTGATGAGATTGGAGAATACATGGCAAGTGACCTGAGACCATTTCTTCATACAGAATCTCTCAACGTTGGTGGATTCTCTTCTTTATTTCAACCCACAGGTTTTCCATGGGGTTCAAGTCAGGGGACTGGGATAGCCATGGTAGGAACTTGATTTTGTGGTCAGTAAACTATGTTTATGTTGATTTTAATGTATATTTTGGATCATTGACCTGCTGGACGATCCAACCACAGCCCATTTTAAGCTTTCTGGCAGTCAGGTGTTCATTTAATATCGATTGAGGTTGGGGGGGTTTTGGATGAGAGTCAAGGTTTTTTTTCCTGAAACCCTTCCAAACAACTTGTGGTGATGTAGGTCAGATTGCAGTTTTGGAGACTTTCTGACGCCAAGACGTAACTAACTTTCACCAGCGTTGATCCTTGGAGATTTTTTGGCCACTCTAACCATCTTCTTCACAGTCCATTGAGCCGATATAGACATATCCTCCAATGTTACCTAATATTTATACCCCTATCAAACAGGAAGTCATGGTTAAACAATTTCCTCTTCCTAGTTACCCAGGTGTACTAAAAACGACAGAATATCAATGGGAATATACTTCAAATATATTTTACTCATATGAATGCATAGGGGTGCTAATAATTGTCCCACACATAAATTTAATTTTTTTTTTGGATAAACCTGTGTTTTGTTTGCAATTGTTTGAAACCCACGAGAGAAGAGTATTTTGTGTATTTTTTAAACAGACTAAAAAACCCAAAGAAGTCTATACAGATCTATGCAGTATGTTTGTATGAATACATTTATATGTGTATGTATGCCTTTATGTGTGTATGTTTGCAGTTATGTGTGTATGTATGCATGTATGTGTATATGTATGCATGTATATATGCCTTATTTGTGTGTATAATTTTATTAGGTAGTAACATGTGTACTCAGTATAATAAAAGGAAAGGTAAAATAATGTAATACAGGAGGGAAAGGAGGTCCCCGTCTTGTAGAGCTTACAAACTAAGGAGTAGTAGGGAGTAGATGGACTTAAAGGTGTAACCAGGGGAGCAGAAATATGTCTGCTATGGATGGGGTGTAGAGGGAATGTAGGTATATGTCAGGTTATCAGAGATGAAGTATAGGATGAGGATGAACCCTCAAAGTAAGGAGGAGTGTAGAGGTGGACCTGTTTTGTTGGAAGCCAAGGTATCTGTTCTAGTAAGGAGGTGATGGGTAATAAAATAGAGAGAATTCTGTTGGCTGAATTGAGGACATATTGTCAAGAAAAGAGGTTCAGTTGTACAGAATGCCACCCATGCATTTGCCAAATAAACTATTTTCGATGATATTATTATTATTATTATTATTATACAGCACTGTGGAATATGATGGTGCTATTTAAATCAATAAATAATAAGCCGGGTAGGAAGTTCCAGAGGATGGAGGCAACCCTTGAGAAATGCTGTAAGTGTACATAAGAAGTGGAAATCAGAGCAGTGGGGGAGAAAAGGTAGATCTGAGTGTCACCGCATACATAAAATTACCATGCAAGGGTGTGTAAAGTAAGAACAGAAGGGAGTCCCAGAACTGAGCCATGGGGTAGGGGAGAGGAAGAGTTACTGGAAACTATGATGCTGAAGGAGAAACTTTGAAAGGTACGATAGTGAGCATGGTGCCAGGAGAATGATGATGAGGGGACTGAGAGATTAAACGGAGCAGGGGCTCTTAAATAATTAGGCGTAACTTGAAGGGCAGCAGTTGGTAAAGGATGGTGGAGTATAGATTGAAGCCGTCCATCCAAGTTTCTCTTTCTCCTTCCTTGTAGCCTCCTTGCTGAACTGACTTGTTAACCTCTTTATTAGTGGCACTTAGATGGAAAGCGGAGCACAGAGAAAGTGATCTCCTGACATCGTAAATATAATTTAACTTTCTGACTTTTCACAGACCTAATCCTCAGTTCTACAGACATCTCTTGGCTTTCGTTTTCGCCGTTGATGAGATAAACAGTAATTCATATATTTTGCCCAATGTGAGTCTGGGATACCATGTCCTTGATTCCTGTGGACATGTGAACAAGGCTGTAGAGAATGTGTTGCACATACTATCTGGACCCATTAAAACCATCCCTAATTACTCGTGTAGGAAACATAGCAATCTGATTGGAGTTATTGGCGACCTGTCTTCACAAACATCCTTACACATTGCGAACATAATGAATTTATACGGATTCCCTCAGGTAGGAGATATTTCTACAGAATATGATCATCTGCTCGTTTTAGGATTGTGCGTTCATACAAAATATGTCACAGCTTTTCCCTGTGAAACGGGGGTAGTTCCTGTATTTGTCAATGTGTTTCGTCACCAAGTAACACAGAGAGCCCCAGAGGTGCATGTTTCATGTAAAGAAATCAAGACACAGTAAGCTGTTGGTTTGAGGAATCATGTTGAACTGTGTAACTTCATCCAGGTCAGAGGTTGGAACAGGAAAAAAGGAAGTACAAAGCAATGCAATATTACCATAAACAAGCATAATAACTCCATAACATCTCCCATTTGTTACATTCAATCCAGAATTTGCAAGCAATTAACCGAAAACAGATCCTGAACAGTCTAAAACATAACATACTGTGTTACTGGTAGATACGCTACAGATTGAGTCTGTCTGGTGGTCTTGAAACTCGACCGCTACGCAGGGTCACAGGGATTTTTCCTGGGGGAAGCTGTTCAGCTCCAAAAGATGTTGATAAGGGGCTGCCATTGCTCCTGGCTGGTGTGTTTGGCACAGAAAAAAATACTGGTACATGCGGCTGCATTATGTCATCCTCATTGTATCCTTCTGATATCTCTGCCTTGCTTACGTGGTCCAGTAGGACTAGTGGCATTGAGCGCCTTGGTAGGGTCCCGTGCAGGATGTTCATAGGTTTGTTCGGTGAGTTGTTCAGCCACTCGCAGGTCAATTCGAGTGCGGTGGTAGAGACTGCCTTCCACATCCACAAGATATGAGCGAGGAGCAACCCTCTGAACACAGGTACCCAGTCTCCAGCGACCAGTCCTGTCACCAAGGAGTGGCTTCATACGGATTGGATCTCCAACGCTTAATTCAGGTAAGTCTTTGGCAGAGACATCGTATGTCAGCTTGGAGATCTGTTTCCTCCGTCGCAGTTTCTCCAGTACACCTGTTACCACACAAGGTTCAAGTAATTTGTTAGCAACTGGCAATGAAGTCTTCAGTCTCCTTGACATCAAGCGCTGTGCAGGACTACTGTCCATGCCTTCGGTTGGGGTGTTCCTCCAACGTACAATGGCTTTCCATGGGTCATTTGCATCATACTTGGCCTTCTTGCAAAGATTCTTTACTTTCTTTACAGCTGATTCCGCTTTGCCGTTAGCTTGCGGGTGCCGTGGGGAAGAGGTAAGATGCTCAAACATCCTCGAGAGTTGGCATGATGTAGTGGGATCGCCTCAGTGCCAGATTCAAGAATTTGGGATCTACACATATTCTTAGCTTATCAGGCTTCATTACAATCACCATGTTACTTATCCAATCAGTTGGTTCAGTCACTGGTGCAATATGTCCATCAGCCTCATACCGGTCGAGTTGTGCCTTAACTGCCTGCTTAATGGCTATTGGCACATTGCGTGGTGCACATTGGACTGGAGGGACACTCACGTCAAGGTCAAAATGAACTTCCCCTGGTACAGATTCTACAGGTCCAGTAAAAACATCACTAAATTCCTGTAATAGCAGTTGTTTTGTTAAGGGCCCTTTGAATTGATTGTCCATCACATTGAGCTCTGCAGGGAAGGAGAAATGTATCAGCCCTAGACGCTCACAGGTTGAGCCAGATAACAGTGGCTTTTGGCAGGCTTCCACAATTTCAAACTCTAGCTTGTGCCTCAGTCCACGTATGACACAATCAGTCTTAGAGTCCTAGAGATTTTATAAGGTCACCTGAGTATAACTTTAGTCTGGTGTCACTTGGCAGTAGACTTGGTGCTAACTTTTTTTGTCTCTCAAGCACATCACATCACATGTTGCTCCTGAATCAAGCTGGCAGGATTGGGGCTTATTATTTAAATTTAAAGTGACAAACCATTTCTTTCCTCTGGTTTGCACAGCGCCGATCAATTCACTGCTGTATATCATTTCAGCGGCGTGTGGGCCATCCTCATATGCAGATGAATTCTCCATGGTGTGTAACTTTCCTATTGATGGCTGTCTTTTACTTGCCAAACTTTAGCAAAATGATTTCACTGATTTCTTCCACAAGACCTACAAGACTTCCCATAAGCTGGACACTGCTCTTCAATTCTTTGATGCAGAGTCCCACAATATTTGCACGCTGTAGGGTCGGCAGCATTTGTGCTAAACAGGCGGCGTTGTTGCTGTGGTTTGCTTATGTGGTGTCGCTGCATTGCAATATTTATGCTTGCGGTCTGCTGTCTGTCCTGGTCCATAACTTTCATACGCCTGTCAGTGAGCTCCGCTGTACGGCACGTTTCAATGGCTGTGTTTAAAGTTAAGTCACGTTCTCTTAGGAGACGCCTGCGCGTGCTCTCACTAGCTATACCGAGAACAATTCTGTCCCTTATTAATTCATCCCTTAGTGTACCATATTCCCAAATTGCTGCCCTTTCTCTCAAGCGTGTAACAAAGTTATCAAGAGATTCTCCCTCTTCTTGTTTGCAGCATCCAAACACATACCTTTCATATATGACATTTTTAGCAGGTTTGAAATAAACTTCCAGTGCATCTAAAATTGCTGTAACATTCTCTTGCTGCCCTACTGTGAGGTTCAGATTGTGCTTATACACAGGCCTACATTCACTGCCCATGATTCTCCTCAGAGTTGCTGCTTGCACTGCTGCAGATTTCTCATTCAACCCTGTAGCCAGGGAATAAATTCAGCTCTGAAAGTATCCCAATCAGTGCTCCAATCCCCACTGATTCTCATGCCCTCGGGTATGCAATTCATGGCTGCCCTGTTTAAGCCTCTGAGCTCTCAAATGTCAGAAAATCCACAAAGCACAGTCTTAGGTTGTAATTCACAAACCTGTGCGGTATCTCAAAGCTGCTGTGCTCCAAACAAGAGGCTGAGTTCTGAATCTAGCCACTTCTGACACCATGTTTCATGTAAAGAAATCAAGACACTGTAAGCTGTTGGTTTGAGGAATCATGTTGAACTGTATGAAAACATCCAGGTCAGAGGTTGGAACCGGAAAACAGGAAGTACAAGGCAATGCAATATTACCATAAACAAACAGTCACAGTATTTGTATAATAACGCCATAACAGTGCAGGCAGAGTATATGAGAGGCTAAATGCACAATGGGAACCCAGGCCCAGGGAAAGTGAATTCTTTAACCGTTACATTTTAGGTTTGAGCAGATGAAAATTTTTAGATAATGTTGAATGCTTCCATTTCTTTGGATTCTTCTGTGAAACTCCTTTGCAAATTTAAGTCCAGTTGAATTCAAAGTCAAATGCACAAAAGCTTTAAGTCCTTCAGGATGGAGGAAATAATACCTTCTTTCAGAAAGTCCCTTAAAGGGAAAGTTTAATATCCCTGATATACCATCAAATAAGAATACATTTTAAACAATCTGTTAGTACTTTAACATGCATTATTCACAAAAAAACAAACTTACCTGACCTAATAGTTGTGGCCCTGTTGCTGCAGCTGCCGTCCTCTTCTGTGGTCAAACATTTCTCTTCATTGCTTGGCTGTGAATCGATACTTTGGGTGCACTTATCGTTAGTTAGTTGTTCTTGTGTTAGAATTGTTCTGCCTGCCCTGACCTTTTGCCCTTGGGTACTGCGTCTTAGTTTTCAAAGCCCACGCGGTCACTCCATATAAAATGTTAAAAATCGGTGGAAAAGGGGTTTTTGCAATTGTCTGCATTTCCAGACTGGCCCCTTTATTATAGATTGTTAAAGATTGCTATGCAATTTTTATGACATGGTCATGCCCATTACACCCCTCACCAAGAAAGTTAGAAACCTGTAGGAATGGCCTGAAGAAAAATAAAGAAACAGTAAAGTCTTATTTCTGCATCAGTTCTGAGAAATCCCGATCCATTGAGACTATTCGTTCTTGAGGTTGATGCTTCTGATACATTTTGTCAGAGAGATCCCAACTCCATTCGTGTCCGTCCCTGTTCTTATTTTCTACTGAGAAGAATTAGGAACGTATTGGCAGTGAACATTTTGGTATAATTTTTTAATAGGGTCTGGAACATCAATAAAACTCCTCATCTGTACTTTACCTCCGATAAAACATCCAGTCCAGTTTTCCTAAATGTTAAGACTGATACTCTTTCCAGACCCTCAGTGGCATCTCCAGCTTTCATATTTAGGGAGGGCAATTATAAAACGCTACATATACACTAATATATACCCCCCTCTCTCCCCTTTCTCACTTTCTACCCCTCTCTCTCTGTTTCTCACCATCTACCTACCTCTCTCTCCCTCTCTCCCCCTTTCTCACTATCTACCCCCTCTCCCCCCCTTTCTCACTATCTACCCCCTCTCTCCCCCTTTCTCACTATCTACCCCCTCTCCCCCTTACTTACACAATAAAACACAATATAAAATATTACCGGGTCACGGTATCATGAACTGGACACATTCTACCACCATAGGTGGTTTTCCTTTTATCATTTTATAATATTACAGTGAGATGTCTTTTTTCCTTTTCATCTTGTTTCATTTTGCCTGTTTATCTATATTTTTAGATCAGCTACGGAGCAACAGATCCGGTTCTATCCAATAAAAGTTTGTATCCAAATTTCTATCGGACCCTTCAGAATGACCAGGCCCAGTTTGATGCCATTGTAAAGTTACTTAAATATTTTGGTTGGAACTGGGTGGGTATCATTGCCTCGGATGATGACAGCGGAGAAACGCAGCGTCGGGAGCTGGAGAAAATGGCTGCCATCCATGGAATATGTATCGAGTTCTCCCTACAGTTACCTCCCAATAAATACTATAAACATATAGAGGTCATAAATAGAAACAGACGTATTATTAACAGAGCAACCTCGCAGATTGTGATACTCTGCGGGACAGCATCCTATCGCTCCATGTATTTGTTCACGGATGAAAGTGGAGACATTCGCCAAAAGACTTTTATAATCCCTGCCAGCTGGAATGTTATCATTTACAATAGCAGTGTGTCTTCCAGTCCATTTAATGGTAGTCTGGTATTTACACGTCCTGATAAAGTGATTCCTAGTCTTCAGAATTTTCTAGAAAACGTCAGTCCATCAAATCGACCCAATGACATTCTACTTGAAGATATACGGGCATATTACTTTAACTGCTTAACATCAAATCCAGTCTGGAATGGAGTAATACAAAACTACTTCAAAACCGGTTACAGAAATTGTAGCACGACGGAGGGAATCATTAAACTTGGCCGAAAGAACTATGACACTGTTAGATTTGGAACCACGTATCACGTATACAAGGCAGTTTACGCCATGGCTTCTTCTTTGCACAAAATGCAATTGTACATTATCAGGAATCCAGTGAACCCAATACCTGTGCATGAGGTAGTAACCAGATAATAAAAACAGTTTTCTTTTAGACATGGCTTTTTTAACACTTTTGCTGTGCTCGTGTATAGCTGTAATTTAGTGAACCCACACAAGTTATATATTGGTTTTTTTTCGGGAGAAGAAGGGCTTTCTTCAGATACCATTGGTCATATCATCTAACTTCCTATAAAAAAAATGATGAAAAATTGAAAAAAAAGTTTTACCTTTTTTTCACACATATTGTACTTTAGGTATGGATTTACAGCTCCTGGTATAACTCACTGTCAAACAACCCAATGTGTGTTCAGCAACATCCCCTGAGTACAGTGATACCCCACATGCTTGGGTTTGTCGGGTTGTTTGGGAGGTAAAACGCCACCTTTGGGAAGAGCACATTCTACCACCATGTCCTCATCAGGACATCTTTGAAGCTGGTCAGCTCAATTTACTCCATCAAGTCATATGTGTTTGAAAACTAGACACCCCCGGGTATTTCAAATGATGGTATTTTAACCCTTTCCATGCACTTATTCTGCTACCAGCCTTTGTCAAAATTTGTGGTGGTATTTTTTGTGTGTTTTTCCCCACACACACATTGTACTTCAGATGTGAATTTACAGCTCCTGGTATATATCACTTTCACCCCAATATGTGTTCAGCAACATCTTTTGAGTACAGTGATACCCATGTATGGGTTTGTCTGGTTCTTTGGGGCTAAAAGGCCACATTTGGGAAGTGCGCTTTTTTCATCTTGGTCAGTCTGTGCCTATTTTTGGACTTTTCTTTATATTTTGCTGGAACTGGATGGTTCCCCTGATGGTGACATGACTGTATAATTTTTAAATGTTACCACATTTTTTTAAATATTTTTTAGCTATTTAAATGTTTTAAATGTTTTTAATTATTTTGTAAAAATATTTTACTAATCACATTCTGATTATAAAGCTGGGCTCCTTTGACTTGTATTCAACCTGCAGTTTCTGGAGAGAAACTTTTGGAAACTTAAAAAAAAATCTTTCCCAGTGGCGCTTGTGACTGCTCTCCATTAAACCCCCTAAACTCTTTTAAAACTATATAACATGAAGATCTTCATGAAAGACTTCTATATCAACTTAAATAAAGTTTCAAAAAATTGCAAGTTCTCTCACCTGAAGACAATTCAAATACTGAGAGTGCAATTCTCAACTAAGAGCAATCTGCATTTCTGTCTCTAGGGGCGCTGCAGGGAAAAAGGTTTCCGTTTGTGGCTGGACTCTGTTAGCGGTTACATTTATCTGAAAATTTAGGTTATCTTAATAACCTTTATCTAAATGATTCATATTAATGATCTCCCCCCAACACAGTGTAAAGAGATTTTGCTTAAAATATGGCAATGGCATGAAAACGTACAAAGTATACAAAATATATAATATTCCGAAAACATTAAATGTTACAGCAGTTTTTAAGAAGAGTTCACTTCAGAGATCCCACCGGAGAAGAGGTCTACTTTAAAGAAAATGGAGAGATGTCCTCAGTGTATCACGTAAAGAATCAGATTTTTTTATCAAATGGAACCAACATAGAAAAACATGTTGCAATCATTGATCTATCAGCTCCGGAAGGGAAACAGCTCAACATTCGCCAGAGGCTAATAACTTGGAAATACAACACCAAGGAGGTCAGTAGCATTGAGGATGTCGGAATGCTGTCCTTAGACAATGATCCTTTAACTGCTATGTTCACATAAACTGCATTTATTTCACAACAACATGTATCGTTTTCAAAGCTGGCAGGCCTGCCCTATGACCAGTCTGGAAGTCCCATCCATACAGCGGGCTGCCACAGTTTAGGGCTGACCCTGGGGTTACATGATGTAATGTGACCCAGTGTGGTGCTACGACATCAGCAATGAGAAGGAGTGTGCATATATGTGCAAAACGTCAATCACTAATAGCCATCACGGAGCCAACACGCATTAACGCTCACAAAAAGTCCTCTGAAGGATAGTTGAGTGTATGAGAACCCATAAAAGCACAAACTCATTAGCCTACAAGTTGCTAGTATGAGTTGGAACTTGCAAAATTCACCTCATGAACCCAGTAGGTTGCAAGGTGACCTTCCATAAAATTAAAAACCATAAGGGGTTGATAATAGCCTCTTCTCCCACCCCATTCGCAGTAGGGTAGTAATAAAATAAACCTGGGGGTGTATTGCCATATATACCCCCCTTCACATCCATCCCCTGTTAAAGATCACGATTGGTTAGATATTCATTATTATTATAACAAAAAACACTATGGGAGGCCTGGACCCCAAACCACACCTCCGTTCTGGTGGGTGAGGGGCCACACAGTCCACATCGTTAACACTCAAAGCATTTGGAAGGAAAAATAATTTCACTTCCCTTTTCAATGTAGGTCCAGCGGAGATCACCAAAGCCATCAGTCCTCAATTTCAGCCCAAACGAAGGGGCCAAACAAAATATTTTTTTAAAGGCCTGGTGAAAAAGTTCAAAAAAATGCAAAAAAAAGTAATCTATCAACAGATAGAAAAAAGGCCCCTAGTTGCACAGTATTACACGAGCATCAGTATTCACTCCTGGGCACCCCCAGTGTTTGGAAGCTGTATTGAATCGTTTGTTGACTTAAATGGGCCCCATAGACTTCAATGGTGTCCACAGACTTGAATGGGGAGTGTACAATGCTGCCATATTATGTATTAACCATGATATACTTTATAATGTGTAGCCACTGGTGTCTCCCGCCAGCGGGTTGAGATTTATTTGGGAATTTATACAAACTATAAATATTGAATATTAGCATATTAGATATATTTTCACCTTTAGATTACAGTCCAGACAAGGAAACTGAAAAAAACAAAAAAAAGTTACACATAAATAGCACACAATGAGCGTACTATAAAATGAAATATAAATGCCCCAAAAAAGACAAGAATTTTCAGTTCTCTGTGATCCTCCTTATAATAGATTACACCAATATGTGATGTAATAGATTAACATTACTTGCCCAATATTCCACTGAACCATATGTGATACATTCTAGATACATTTTCTCATTTTTTTAAGGATTCCTTATGCCACCATCCACAACATACACCAGCTAAGAGGCAAATCTTGATGATATAGCACCAGTCACAACATACACAGAGTAGTAGAACGAGTGCCTATGGAGCACAGCACCAGTTACACCCACAACAGCTACCAACATCGTACAATTATTGTAAGACACCCCACCATTTTCCAGCTTCTGTCACAAAAACAAACACAATGGCACACGGGTGATATAAGTATAGCCTGATGGCCTGGCTACAAGTTGTTCGGATCCATACGCAGGGTGCCTTGCGCTACAGGATTGCGACAGAATGAAAACAGGTTGAAATGGGCCTTATTCCTGGCATTGTTTCTGCCCATGTAATTTTTGGCTTTTCAGGTTCCTTATTCTCGTTGTTCCAAAGACTGTCTTTCTGGATATAGAAGGGTTTTACAAAGGGGAAAGCATACCTGCTGCTTCGACTGCGTCCCGTGCTCAGAGGGAGAGATCTCCAATAAAATAGGTAAAAATACCAAAGATATAATTATTAGTATACAGATTTTCTAGGAAGAGAAACGTATTACAAGGAATAGAGACCAATAATGTAAATAGTATTTTTTGCTCATGAGTAAGACCACAGTATTACCTCCTTTATTGCATCCTCCAACATCTTGGGGCCACTATTGCATAGGAGTATATATTAGACTTGCGCATTCAGATTTATGCAAATGTTACTTTTTAAACAAACAAAAACTAAGCAGAAAGCTCTGAATTTTCATTTGCATTTAGTTTTTTTTGTTTTTTTCAAACACTCTCTCACATTCTCATTCACAATCTCTCACGTTCTCATTCACACTCTCTCGCTCTCTCTCAATGTCTCCTTACCGTCTCCGCCAGGTATCCCTGTCTCCTTTCCCACAGCTCTGCTTCTTGTCTTGTCTCTTCTTGTGCTTTTGTCTATGCCCGCTTCTCCATGAAACGCTTCTCGTTCATTATTCTGCCCTCTCAGAGTACTTCTGCAAAAGAGCAGAGCCACAGGGAGCGCTTATCCCCTATTCCTCCAGTGGTTCACAGAGAAGCGGACGAAGAAAGAAGAAGCGGTAAGGGAAGAAAATGGGACTGGGACACAAAATGGACAGTGGAGAAAGTAGGGAGACATAGGGAGTGTGAGAAAGAATAAGTGCGTGAAAGAGCAAATGAGGGTGAGTGACAACTATTTTTTTTCCAAATGTAACAAGCCCTCCGAATTTCAAGTGAACCAAAAGGGCAGGAAACAACATTTGTTGTTTGCCCGAAAGCAAATGGACCAAAAACGAAACAAAAAATCGATGTGCACAAGTGTAGTATATATATTCTCCCATGCAATTATTTCAGAATCTACTGACAGTGGGCACAGATTGGATTATTTTTTGTGTGTGTGTGTTTATTTATTTATTTATTTCCTTTTTCTTGGCTGAAAATGCAGAAGATGTATCTAATATAATGCTTAGAGCCCTGGGTTGAAAATAGATTGAAGGAAAGTGATGTTAGGAATAAGGAAACATAGAAACAAGAGGGGCAAAGAGAAGGGAGACTATTCTGAAATGGAATCTTTGAGAATGTGGTATGTTCATGTTACCATAAATTATGTGGTTTTTTTTAAAATATTTTACTATATTTGCTAGACAAGGACTCTTGTCAAAAATGTCCAGATGACCAGTGGCCAAATGAGAAGAAGGACAAATGCGTTAAGAAGCCCACTGAGTTTTTATCATATGATCGGGATCCAGTTGCACTGGTTCTTTGTATAATCTCTGTTACCTTATCTGTCATAACCTTGGTTATCTTGGTTATATTTATTTTGTACCGAGACACCCCCATTGTCAGAGCTAATAATAGGAATCTCAGTTTCGTCCTCCTGGTCTCCATCATCCTGAGCTTCCTCTGTGTGTTTCTGTTCCTCGGTCGTCCTGTGGATATAACCTGCATGCTGCGCCAAACTGCTTTTGGGGTCATCTTCTCAGTAGCTGTGTCTTCTCTGTTGGCCAAGACCATCATGGTTTGCATCGCTTTCAAAGCCACCAAACCCGGCAGCAAATGGAGAAAATATATTGGAGTCAAAATACCCAATTATGTTGTGTTTATCTGTTCATTTATTCAGGTAGTCATTTGCATCTGCTGGTTGTCTATTTCCCCTCCGTACCAGGAAATGAACACTCACTCCTACCCTGGAAAGATCATTATTCAGTGTAATGAGGGGTCAGTGGTTGCCTTTTACGCTGTTCTGGGGTACATGGGCTTCCTGGCCGCTGTGAGTTTCGTTGTCGCTTTCCTGGCCAGAAAATTACCGGACAGTTTTAATGAAGCCAAGTTCATCACCTTCAGCATGCTGATCTTCTGTAACGTCTGGATCTCTTTTATCCCGGCTTATATGAGCGTTTCAGGGAAAAACACAGCGATTGTTGAGATTTTTGCAATATTAGCTTCTAGCTTTGGGATTCTTGGTTGTTTATTTTTTCCTAAATGCTACATTATTCTTCTAAGACCAGATATGAATTCAAAGAAACACCTGCTAAGATTGGAATGTTAAAAAAAACTGTATTACAGTAGAAGATACGTTTTTAAATAGAATCATTTATTGTGCTATGTTTATAGTGAAATACATAAAATTATAAATACTAAAGGAAGGGTAGGCAATATTCATCCAAGAGAACATCTCCAGAACATTATTGGCTAAAGCTCCACCCTTTTGCAAAAGTGTACCGAGAAGCCAGGTGCACAGAGAAGTGGGAGAAGGCAGAAGAAAGAAGACACAGGAGAAGCTGTCAAAAAAAGGAGACAGAAGAACAAGAAAAGGCAAGAGAAGAAGCAGCGCTGTGGGAAAGGAAACAAGGACACGGGAGAAGTGGGTGGAGAAGGTAGATAGATGTTGAGAGTGTGAAAGTGTGGTGTGTGAATGAGAGTTTGAGAGTGTGAGAGGCATGCTTTTTGTTGCAGATTAGGCAAAGGCATGCATTTTAGGTCTGGACTGCACTGATAGTTGGGACCAGTCTGATATCCTAATGGATGTTTTTTTATGTAAAGAAGCAAGTGAACAAAGAAGGTACCTTCCTATAGGGCAGACTATTTCAACACTCTCTGTTATTTTTGAGTTGAGGCTCACACTACGCACACATTTGACCTTGGCCTGATTCTGGACTACTACAGCTTTCTCCTGTCCCATGTTCTGTCTGGCCACAGCGAGCGGGCCCTCCCGGCCACAGTGCCCTGTCCATGGGTTATCCAGCCACAGCACCTTGTCCGTGGTCCATCCAGCCACAGCGCCATGTCTACACTTTGTATCCAGCCTGTGCCATGCTCCCTATCTACACTTTGTATCCGGCCTGTGCCACACTCCCTATCTACAGTTTGTATCCAGCCTGTGCCACGCTCCCTATCTACACTTTGTATCCGGCCTGCGTTACACTCCCTATCTACAGTTTGTATCCGGCCTGCGTTACACTCCCTATCTACAGTTTGTATCCAGCCTGTTATGCATCATGGGGTACAAACAGAGACCATCATATCCCCTGCAACTAGACTCCTCCCTGACTCCCATGCCCAGCTCCTGACAAAAGTATTTCTACTTCACCACAGGACAAGGAGGACCCTAAAAAGACAATCCGTGACTAGTGTTGCTTTACCTGTCTGGGCCCGTTTGTGCTGTCTGGGGAGGGTTTCCAGAGCCTGACTTAGCAGGATCTGGCTGGGAGCGGTAAGGCTAGGAAAGTATAACTAGAGTAGGCTCCAGTGGTAGCTATGCTTCATTTTCATGATTCTGTTTTGGGGATAATAAAAATCCATAATTTGCTAAAATACAGTGTTCCTGAGCCTTCTTGCCAGAGAGGATAGTGCTTAATGCCCTGAAAAGTGACATTTATGAATCTTAGCTATAAAAAGGGGGTCATACATAACAAAACCCTGTTAGCAGAAATCAGGATTAGTTATACTGGGCAGAGAGTATATAATATTATAATATTAGGAATATGCAGGACAGGATTAGTTATACGGGCCGGATGGTATATAACATATAATATGAGGAATATACAGAGATATAACAGGTTATAAGCATAGCTAGGAACTTCTGGTCTCCGGTTACCCAGAGACTTCCCTTCGGGTCGTGGCCAGGACTGCCCATTCAGGTCACCGGGCTGTCCCGTGACGTTGGTGGGAGTTCCCGCTGATGCCGGGGGCGTTCCTGGTGACATCAGTGGGAGTTCCCGCTGACATCAGTAGGAGTTCCCACTGGCGTCAGTAGGCGTTCCGGCTGATGTCGGGGGCAGTCCCACTGAGGGCAGCAGGAAACACCCGCTTTTAAAGGGAAAATGGGTGGCGATCGGGGTATGTCAAGACCCCGCTCCCACGACCCAGAGGATTCAGGTCTTGACCCGGAGAAGCAGTGCTCCATCCAGCAATCCCAGGTATGGTTATAAGGACAGAATTAGTTATACGGCCGGAGAGTATATAATATATAATATGAGGAATATACAGGATATAACGGGTTATAAGGGCGGGATTAGTTATACGGCCAGAGAGTATATAATATATAATATGAGGAATATACAGGGATATAACGGGTTATAAGAGCGGGATAAATTATACGGCCGGAGAGTATATAATATATAATATGAGGAATATACAGGATATAACGGGTTATAAGGACGGGATTAGTTATACGGCCGGAGAGTATATAATATATAATATGAGGAATATACAGGATATAACGGGTTATAAGGGCGGGATTAGTTATACGGCCGGAGAGTATATAATATATAATATGAGGAATATACAGGGATATAACGGGTTATAAGAGCGGGATAAATTATACGGCCGGAGAGTATATAATATATAATATGAGGAATATACAGGATATAACGGGTTATAAGGACGGGATTAGTTATACGGCCGGAGAGTATATAATCTATAATATGAGGAATATACAGGATATAACGGGTTATAAGGACGGGATTAGTTATACGGGGGGAGAGTATATAATATATAATATGAGGAATATACAGGGATATAACGGGTTATAAGGACGGGATTAGTTATACGGGGAGGAGAGTATATAATATATAATATGAGGAATATACAGGGATATAACGGGTTATAAGGACGGGATTAGTTATACGGGATGGAGAGTATATAATATATAATATGAGGAATATACAGGATATAATGGGTTATAAGGACGGGATTAGTTATACAGCGGGAAAGTATATAATATATAATATGAGGAATATACAGGATATAACGGGTTATAAGGACAGGATTAGTTATACGGGGGGAGAGTATATAATATATAATATGAGGAATAAACAGGATATACCGGATTATAAGGACGGGATTAGTTATACGGCCGGAGAGTATATAATATATAATTTGAGGAATATACAGGGATATAACGGGTTATAAGGGCGGGATTAGTTATACGGCCAGAGAGTATATAATATATAATATGAGGAATATACAGGGATATAACAGGTTATAAGAGCGGGATAAATTATACGGCCGGAGAGTATATAATATATAATATGAGGAATATACAGGATATAACGGGTTATAAGGACGGGATTAGTTATACGGCCGGAGAGTATATAATTTATAATATGAGGAATATACAGGATATAACGGGTTATAAGGACAGGATTAGTTATACGGGGGGAGAGTATATAATATATAATATGAGGAATATACAGGATATACCCGGTTATAAGGACGGGATTAGTTATACGGCCGGAGAGTATATAATATATAATATGAGGAATATACAGGGATATAACGGGTTATAAGAGCGGGATAAATTATATGGCCGGAGAGTATATAATATATAATATGAGGAATATACAGGATATAACGGGTTATAAGGACGGGATTAGTTATACGGGGGGAGAGTATATAATATATAATATGAGGAATATACAGGATATACCGGGTTATAAGGACGGGATTAGTTATACGGCCGGAAAGTATATAATATATAATATGAGGAATATACAGGGATATAACGGGTTATAAGGATGGGATTAGTTATACGGCCGGAGAGTATATAATATATAATATGAGGAATATACAGGGATATAACGGGTTATAAGGATGGGATTACTTATACGGGTAGGAGAGTATATAATATATAATATTAGGAATATACAGGATATAACGGGTTATAAGAGCGGGATAAATTATATGGCCGGAGAGTATATAATATATAATATGAGGAATATACAGGATATAACGGGTTATAAGGACGGGATTAGTTATACGGGGGGAGAGTATATAATATATAATATGAGGAATATACAGGATATACCGGGTTATAAGGACGGGCTTAGTTATACGGCCGGAAAGTATATAATATATAATATGAGGAATATACAGGGATATAACGGGTTATAAGGATGGGATTAGTTATACGGCCGGAGAGTATATAATATATAATATGAGGAATATACAGCATATAACGGGTTATAAGGACAGGATTAGTTATACAGCGGGAGAGTATATAATATATAATATGAGGCATATACAGGATATAACGGGTTATAAGGACGGGATTAGTTATACGGCCGGAGAGTATATAATATATAATATGAGGAATAAACAGGATATAACGGTTTATAAGGACGGGATTAGTTATACGGGGGGAGAGTATATAATATATAATATGAGGAATATACAGGATATAACGGGTTATAAGTACGGAATTAGTTATACGGGGGGGAGAGTATATAATATATAATATGAGGAATATACAGGATATAACGGTTTATAAGGACAGGATTAGTTATACGGCCGGAGAGTATATAATATATAATATGAGGAATATACAGGGATATAACGGGTTATAAGGACGGGATTAGTTATACGGCTGGAGAGTATATAATATATAATATGAGGAATATACAGGGATATAACGGGTTATAAGGACGGGATTAGTTATACGGGTAGGAGAGTATATAATATATAATATGAGGAATATACAGGATATAACGGGTTATAAGGACGGGATTAGTTATACGGGGGGGAGAGTATATAATATATAATATGAGGAATATACAGGGATATAACGGTTTATAAGGACGGGATTAGTTATACGGGGGGAGAGTATATAATATATAATATGAGGAATATACAGGGATATAACGGTTTATAAGGACGGGATTAGTTATACGGGGGGAGAGTATATAATATATAATATGAGGAATATACAGGATATAACGGGTTATAAGGACGGGATTAGTTATACGGCCGGAGAGTATATAATATATAATATGAGGAATATACAGGATATAACGGGTTATAAGGACGGGATTAGTTATACGGGGGGAGAGTATATAATACATAATATGAGGAATATACAGGATATAACGGGTTATAAGGACGGGATTAGTTATACGGGGGAGAGAGTATATAATATATAATATGAGGAATATACAGGATATAACGGGTTATAAGGACGGGATTAGTTATACGGCCGGAGAGTATATAATATATAATATGAGGAATATACAGGGATATAACGGGTTATAAGGATGGGATTAGTTATACGGCCGGAGAGTATATAATATATAATATGAGGAATATACAGGGATATAACGGGTTATAAGGACGGGATTAGTTTTACGGCCGGAGAGTATATAATATATAATATGAGGAATATACAGGATATAACGGGTTATATGGACGGGATTAGTTATACGGCCGGAGAGTATATAATATATAATATGAGGAATATACAGGATATAACGGGTTATAAGGATGGGATTAGTTATACGGGGGGAGAGTATATAATATATAATATGAGGAATATACAGGGATATAACGGGTTATAAGGACGGGATTAGTTATACGACCGGAGAGTATGTAATATATAATATGAGGAATATACAGGGATATAACAGGTTATAAGGACGGGGTTAGTTATACGGGGGAGAGTATATAATATATAATATGAGGAATATACAGGATATAACGGGTTATAAGGACGGGATTAGTTATACGGCCGGAGAGTATATAATATATAATATGAGGAATATACAGGATATAACGGGTTATAAGGACGGGATTAGTTATACGGGGGGAGAGTATATAATACATAATATGAGGAATATACAGGATATAACGGGTTATAAGGACGGGATTAGTTATACGGGGGAGAGAGTATATAATATATAATATGAGGAATATACAGGATATAACGGGTTATAAGGACGGGATTAGTTATACGGCCGGAGAGTATATAATATATAATATGAGGAATATACAGGGATATAACGGGTTATAAGGATGGGATTAGTTATACGGCCGGAGAGTATATAATATATAATATGAGGAATATACAGGGATATAACGGGTTATAAGGACGGGATTAGTTATACGACCGGAGAGTATGTAATATATAATATGAGGAATATACAGGGATATAACAGGTTATAAGGATGGGGTTAGTTATACGGGGGAGAGTATATAATATATAATATGAGGAATATACAGGATATAACGGGTTATAAGGACGGGATTAGTTATACGGCCGGAGAGTATATAATATATAATATGAGGAATATACAGGATATAACGGGTTATAAGGACGGGATTAGTTATACGGGGGGAGAGTATATAATACATAATATGAGGAATATACAGGATATAACGGGTTATAAGGACGGGATTAGTTATACGGGGGAGAGAGTATATAATATATAATATGAGGAATATACAGGATATAACGGGTTATAAGGACGGGATTAGTTATACGGCCGGAGAGTATATAATATATAATATGAGGAATATACAGGGATATAACGGGTTATAAGGATGGGATTAGTTATACGGCCGGAGAGTATATAATATATAATATGAGGAATATACAGGGATATAACGGGTTATAAGGACGGGACTAGTTATACGACCGGAGAGTATGTAATATATAATATGAGGAATATACAGGGATATAACAGGTTATAAGGACGGGGTTAGTTATACGGGGGAGAGTATATAATATATAATATGAGGAATATACAGGATATAACGGGTTATAAGGACGGGATTAGTTATACGGCCGGAGAGTATATAATATATAATATGAGGAATATACAGGATATAACGGGTTATAAGGACGGGATTAGTTATACGGGGGGAGAGTATATAATACATAATATGAGGAATATACAGGATATAACGGGTTATAAGGACGGGATTAGTTATACGGGGGAGAGAGTATATAATATATAATATGAGGAATATACAGGATATAACGGGTTATAAGGACGGGATTAGTTATACGGCCGGAGAGTATATAATATATAATATGAGGAATATACAGGGATATAACGGGTTATAAGGATGGGATTAGTTATACGGCCGGAGAGTATATAATATATAATATGAGGAATATACAGGGATATAACGGGTTATAAGGACGGGATTAGTTTTACGGCCGGAGAGTATATAATATATAATATGAGGAATATACAGGATATAACGGGTTATATGGACGGGATTAGATATACGGCCGGAGAGTATATAATATATAATATGAGGAATATACAGGATATAACGGGTTATAAGGATGGGATTAGTTATACGGGGGGAGAGTATATAATATATAATATGAGGAATATACAGGGATATAACGGGTTATAAGGACGGGATTAGTTATACGACCGGAGAGTATGTAATATATAATATGAGGAATATACAGGGATATAACAGGTTATAAGGACGGGGTTAGTTATACGGGGGAGAGTATATAATATATAATATGAGGAATATACAGGATATAACGGGTTATAAGGGCGGGATTAGTTATACGGGGGAGAGTATATAATATATAATATGAGGAATATACAGGATATAACGGGTTATAAGGACGGGATTAGTTATACGGCCGGAGAGTATATAATATATAATATGAGGAATATACAGGGATATAACGGGTTATAAGGATGGGATTAGTTATACGGCCGGAGAGTATATAATATATAATATGAGGAATATACAGGGATATAACGGGTTATAAGGACGGGATTAGTTTTACGGCCGGAGAGTATATAATATATAATATGAGGAATATACAGGATATAACGGGTTATAAGGATGGGATTAGTTATACGGGGGGAGAGTATATAATATATAATATGAGGAATATACAGGGATATAACGGGTTATAAGGACGGGATTAGTTATACGACCGGAGAGTATGTAATATATAATATGAGGAATATACAGGGATATAACAGGTTATAAGGACGGGGTTAGTTATACGGGGGAGAGTATATAATATATAATATGAGGAATATACAGGATATAACGGGTTATAAGGACGGGATTAGTTATACGGGGGAGAGTATATAATATATAATATGAGGAATATACAGGATATAACGGGTTATAAGGACGGGATTAGTTATACGGCCGGAGAGTATATAATATATAATATGAGGAATATACAGGATATAACGGGTTATAAGGACGGGATTAGTTATACTGCCGGAGAGTGTATAATATATAATATGAGGAATATACAGGGATATAAAACGGGTTATAAGGACGGGATTAGTTATACGGGGGGGAGAGTATATAATATATAATATGAGGAATATACAGGGATATAACGGTTTATAAGGACGGGATTAGTTATACGGGGGGAGAGTATATAATATATAATATGAGGAATATACAGGGATATAACGGTTTATAAGGACGGGATTAGTTATACGGGGGGAGAGTATATAATATATAATATGAGGAATATACAGGGATATAACGGGTTATAAGGACGGGATTAGTTATACGGCCGGAGAGTATATAATATATAATATGAGGAATATACAGGATATAACGGGTTATAAGGACGGGATTAGTTATACGGGGGGAGAGTATATAATATATAATATGAGGAATATACAGGATATAATGGGTTATAAGGACGGGATTAGTTATACGGGGGGAGAGTATATAATATATAATATGAGGAATATACAGGATATAACGGGTTATAAGGACGGGATTAGTTATACGGGGGAGAGAGTATATAATATATAATATGAGGAATATACAGGATATAACGGGTTATAAGGACGGGATTAGTTATACGGCCGGAGAGTATATAATATATAATATGAGGAATATACAGGGATATAACGGGTTATAAGGCTGGGATTAGTTATACGGCCGGAGAGTATATAATATATAATATGAGGAATATACAGGGATATAACGGGTTATAAGGACGGGATTAGTTATACGGCCGGAGAGTATATAATATATAATATGAGGAATATACAGGGATATAACGGGTTATAAGGACGGGATTAGTTATACGGCCGGAGAGTATATAATATATAATATGAGGAATATACAGGGATATAACGGGTTATAAGGACGGGATTAGTTATACGGGGGGAGAGTATATAATATATAATATGAGGAATATACAGGATATAACGGGTTATAAGGACGGGATTAGTTATACGGCCGGAGAGTATATAATATATAATATGAGGAATATACAGGATATAACGGGTTATAAGGATGGGATTAGTTATACGGGGGGAGAGTATATAATATATAATATGAGGAATATACAGGGATATAACGGGTTATAAGGACGGGATTAGTTATACGGCCGGAGAGTATATAATATATAATATGAGGAATATACAGGGATATAACAGGTTATAAGGACGGGGTTAGTTATACGGCCGGAGAGTATATAATATATAATATGAGGAATATACAGGATATAACGGGTTATAAGGACGGGATTAGTTATACGGGGGAGAGTATATAATATATAATATGAGGAATATACAGGATATAACGGGTTATAAGGACGGGATTAGTTATACGGCCGGAGAGTATATAATATATAATATGAGGAATATACAGGATATAACGGGTTATAAGGACGGGATTAGTTATACGGCCGGAGAGTGTATAATATATAATATGAGGAATATACAGGGATATAAAACGGGTTATAAGGACGGGATTAGTTATACGGGGGGAGAGTATATAATATATAATATGAGGAATTTACAGGATATAACGGGTTATAAGGATGGGATTAGTTATACGGGGGGAGAGTATATAATGTATAATATGAGGAATATACAGGGATATAACGGGTTATAAGGACGGGATTAGTTATACGGCCGGAGAGTATATAATATATAATATGAGGAATATACAGGGATATAACAGGTTATAAGGACGGGGTTAGTTATACGGGGGAGAGTATATAATATATAATATGAGGAATATACAGGATATAACGGGTTATAAGGACGGGATTAGTTATACGGGGGAGAGTATATAATATATAATATGAGGAATATACAGGATATAACGGGTTATAAGGACGGGATTAGTTATACGGCCGGAGAGTATATAATATATAATATGAGGAATATACAGGATATAACGGGTTATAAGGACGGGATTAGTTATACGGCCGGAGAGTGTATAATATATAATATGAGGAATATACAGGGATATAAAACGGGTTATAAGGACGGGATTAGATATACGGGGGGAGAGTATATAATATATAATATGAGGAATATACAGGATATATCGGGTTATAAGGACGGGATAAATTATACGGGCTGGAGAGTCAAAAAACAATGTTCCACCTTTCGGGGGACAATTAGAAATTACTTTACTGTAAGATTTTTGTCTTCTTCTGGACCGACAATGGGTTTGACTTTTGTCTTTTTTCAATGTAAATTCCTATGAAACGATGTAAGATGTTACACAACTTCTTTGAAGGTTTTCTGCAAGTAAAATTATCTTTCTGCTTTAATCTTTCTAAAACGAACGTAGTATTGTATCTACATTTTTTTTGTTAAAATGTAACCTCTATTATCAGTTTACAAAACTAAAAAAAATGTACATGAAGTTTGGATAAATATTTTATTTTCCAACTGGTTTATAATAAAGGCAATAGTGGTTTATAGAGGAAGAACTGCAAAAACCTCTGGCCCAAAACCCCTACTGAGGGACCCATGAAGGTGATAAGTCCTGCATCTCATCACATTACTGTTACACCCCCTGAAATTCAAAAGGTATTTGTATAGACCCCATTCTCCTTTACCTGGGGAGAGCAGAAGGATGGACTGAAGAAGGAGAAGATTTCTTATTTTGTCTTTTTTAAGTACTTAATCCCTAATTAAAACCTGTAGTAATGTAAATGTGATAAATACACACCTTAAACACATCTCTTTTACTGATTTCTTTTTTGTAATAAATGTCTTCTATTGTTTGTCTTGGTTTTTTTAAGCAAAATATAACATTTTGGGAAAAACATGAAGCTTAATAAGCCAGCAGTTGATGCCAATATAGCAAAAATCTCTACGGCCACCATGTATTTGCCTTTGGTACTCAGATAGGCCGGGATCATCGCAATCCAAACGCTGCAGAACACCAGCATGCTGAAGGTGATGTACTTGGCCTCATTAAAACTGTCCGGTAATGTCCTGGCTAAAAAAGCTATAATAAAACTAACAGCTGCCAGAAGCCCCATATAACCCAGGACACAGTAGAAGGCGATGGCCGAGCCCTCATTACACTGAACGATGATCTTTCCCTGATAAGTTTGTGTGTCAAACTCTTGAAAAGGTGGGCAGGTAGACAACCAAATGACGTTAATTAGAATTTGCACAGAAGAGCAAATGAGAACCACAAAATTAGAGACTTTGGCCCCCACCCATTTTCTCCAAGTGCTGCCAGGTTTGGTGGCTTTGAAAGCGATGCAGACCATGATGGTCTTGGCCAACAGAGAAGACACGGCTACCGAGAAGGTGACTCCAAAAGCAGTTTGTCGCAGCATGCAGGTTATATCCACAGGACTAGCAAGAAACAGAAACACACAGAGGAAGCTCAGGACAATGGAGACCAGGAGGAGGAAGCTGAGGTTCCGGTTATTGGCTCTTACAACGGGGGTGTCCCAGTACAGAATAAAAATTCCCAATATAAAGAGAGTCAAAATTAGAAAGAAAACACTGATTGAGAAAAAAATCGGAACAATAATGTCATCTTTGTATGACAGGAATTCATACGGCTTAAGAATACACTTCACTTTGTCCTCATCAGGGTATTCATTATCAGGGCACCTCAGGCAATTATCACTGTCTGGAATAAAGGAGATGTACTTAGGCATCGAATAACTTCCCAGAAAGAAAAAAAAACACAGAGCTGCTACAATTTCTTTAGAGAATTTCTATTACAGAATGCACGTGCCTTTCGAAGATTGTCTTTAACTGCCTCCATCTGGTAGGGCAGGGTAGGGATGAGGAGTATGAAGTGGGCTCCATGCCTTTCTAAACAGTTATCTTTAATTCAGCTTCTCCCATCCAACCGTAGGTGGACATTGTGGGATGCACAGACTGGCACTTTGTCTTTCATAAGGTAAATTATTTTAAACCCCTTCATGGGGGGGGATTATAGGTGGGCCCCACAGAGGTCATTCTGTTATTACTCCCCCATGTACACAAGAAGGGTGATTGTCTATCACCCTATGGGCTCCTATCCATTAAATATATGTATATATTTGTCATTTTATTCTTGAATGTGACTTATATTAGACTTGGGACTTGGCTAGTTAAGTTAAGCCTTTACTTGACTTTTTCATGAATATACCCAAAAATGAGCTTTATATTTTATATATACTCTGTATATTATTCACCTACCTGTTACATTGGACATTTCACCCTCAGAACAGGGGACACAGCGATAGCAGCACGTGTTATATCCAGGAGCTTTTCTATATCCTGGAGGACAGAAGTCATTGCATCGAGCCCATGGGATCTGGAATAATAGAAAGGTGTATTAAGACTCAATCTAAAGGCTTCCTATGGTTCAAATGCTAACACTAATAATGTTTAAATTGCATTATTTTCAAATCAGCTTTAAAAGGTGGTCCTGGAGATGAGATGCCCTGGATCCTTCACCCCAAAAAGAACTATTACTTCCCCTCTAAGTGCCAAAATCACCACCTGAACCTTCCTAAGGGTGGCCTTCACACTCGCCAAAAAAAAAAAGCCATAAATGTGTAAAAAGTATCCATTCATGTAATGTGCTTTGCTAAGTGAGATAAGCAGGCTATTTTTTTTATTGTGAGCAGAATATTCCGCCTGGTTTCTGATGACATTTTGGCTGGTAATGCGGAAGTTTAGTTGCAGGATATTAAGTACTTAGGCAGGTCTGATCACCAGAACTGGACTGACAATGATGGGGTGGCCCTGGTATTTTAAGGCCGGCCAAAAGGTGGATAAACGTTCCCAAATGCTGCGTTTCTTCCTAACTGTTCACAGGAGGCAAGACCAAAATCTGATCTCCTTCTTGGCAATGAATTATCTGTCGGAACTATGGAACCGGACTCCTCACCTGTAGTCTCCCAGCGACCTCCACAATGTGAGGGCCACCCAACACTCTATAAAGTGCAATGTCTGCTTTATAGTAACACATTACCCCGGGGCTAATATTCTGCATTACATTAAGTCGGAGCCTTGCAGAATACAAGGAGAGACGTAGATTCCCCCCAGCACAATTTCTTGTTTTCGGTCACAGTTAGAGCCGGACATTCGACTATTTACTTACTTTTCCTTTCTTCCAAAGTATTTTTTCAAATCTTATAAACAGATTTGTCTCTGACCTTGAGTTATCAAAGACACCCACGACATGTTTTGTTAATATGCACTTATTTTTATCAATTGTAAAGTTTAGGCTTTCCAGATAATACGTGGTAGGAATTTCTCTTCTCTCGTTAAAAAAAATCCCTCTTCCAGTTTTGTCCGTGTAACGCACTCTTCGTACATAATCGTGGAGCTTTAGACAAAGAAATCAATTGTGAAACAGACTGGTAGGCGAAAAGTAAGACATTAAGCAATCATACCAAAGTACCAAATACCAAAGTGGTCAAGAGCCAAAGTCTTATGTAATTGTTTACCCCTTCAGTCCCCTATGGACGCATCTCAAGAATCCCCCTGGGCTAGCGAAAATTAGAAAAAAACACCTAATTTCCCTCTGAATCCTCACAAATCCTTATGAAATTTATAACAAATGATGTTCAGGGTTTGCTTCCCGCTTTTTTGCTCTTCAAAGTAACTCTGGTGTATGCGTATGTATGTATGTATGTATGTATATATATATGTATCACTTTCAGCCAATAGGAAGTGACTTTCGGCCAATAGGAAGTGAATGGGTCTTTCCTAGGCTGCTTTGTAGGAGTTGGTAGGGAGAGGAACCAGAGGGAAGTAAGGCTACAGGTGGAAGGAAGAGGGGTTATTTGTTTCTACCAGAAGACAAAGCAAGATAGTACTTCATCTTTCTTGCTGTTGCTGAGGATCCCTCAAGCGTCTGCTACCATGAGCGCCAGCTGTCTTGTGCTACTGATTCCTGTGCCAGGCTGCCACGTGGCTGAAGGTATATGTGAGTTTGCCATGTAATTATAGTTGCATTCTGGGGGCTGATAAAGCCAGCCTATGAGATCCAAAGTAGAGCCCTGCGTGGGACTGTTTTCTTAACCCCGCTCCCGCTCGGGATTACTGGGATTACATTGTCTGACCGCCTGCTCCCGCCTGCAACACCCAAAAAACCGCACACACCCACAAGCTTTTTGACCAGCCCCGCAGGACCCGCATCCTGATGCAGTCCTCTAATCCAAAGCTGCCACAGCAAAGGACCGAACTCAGGATTATTTATAGGCCAGTCCCTGTGTATAAGGAACAGGTACAGCATAGGTAGTCCTCATAATGTGTGTTCGCTGCCCCGGTGCTGGACCTTGCATAGGTGAAACAGGCGTATGAATCTACATAATATGAAGAGAAAATGGACGGACACACCTTCTGCCAAAACGGACACAGCATCAAATATGTGAGGGTCACCATATTAATGTGAAATTTTCAGACACAGAAAAGAAAGATATGGGAATACCAACTCATAAAGAATTCACCTCACACTGTCCTCACAATCAATCCATAGTTTGCAGCCGTCTACAACACCAAAAGAGGCTGCTGGGGCTAAATGCAATATTCCACACCGACATACATTTGCATTTCCTTTTAACATCACTACAGGAATGTATCACGGGAGCCTCTGTGAACTGGGGGTTGCCTGCAGTTTGTATTTCCCCATTATAGATGGCGGACCCCTGGATTACATTATATACTTATTACATTACTGCAAGCGACTAATTGCAGTGCAATATCTGGTTCCCTTGCTTGGATTTATGCTTGTCATCCTGTATCTGATTAGGGGTACAGTGAGAGCGCCAGAGCTCTCTAGGTCCCACTCCCCCCCTTTCCTTCTGCCTGTCTGACCAATATCATTGGTTCTAATGACAGGAGTGTGTAAATTGGTGTGTTTTTTGGTGATAACTAATTTGCATATGATTTACATATTTAATTTTGCATGTGGTGTGATGCATGCTGGTCACAACTCACAAGGCTGGTGGTGATTGTTTCCTCGATAAAGTTAGTTCCTGGTTTACCTCAATGCGAGTCTTGTCTTTATATTGGGGGTAAGCCTTGGTGCTGCCCTTGTCAGGGCGGTAAGGCACTGTATTGCTCTGCTTCTGTATATTGCAGTGCCGCCGGTGGCCATGGGGAGAAGGAAGGATCGTCCGGTGGGTGTACCCAGTCACAGAATGTCATTTCAATTTAAGTGTATAACATAGCTAAGGAGGAGATCTAGATAATCTTGAAAGCTTGTAATCCATTATGCGTTAGTTAGCCAATAAGCATACCATCTTTACCAAACGTACAGGCTGACATGGTACAAATCTATAGATGTATATAATGTTATTGAAATGTCCATGTTCTACACTAGTTCATACAGGTTGCATTTTTAAGACTTTACATTATAGTGTTTGTGATTCATGTGTCCTAGTACTCTATACTCTAATACCCTGGAGTATTACTAGGTTGAGGCTCTACAATGCAGAGGCCAGGATCTCCTGTAGGTTCCAGCCAGTAGCTTAATTAGGGATTTGTTGCCTTCTTTTGGATCAAGAGTAGGAAGGTTAGGTAGAAGGATTGAACTTGATGGACTTCGGTAAAGTAAATACCTCTTGGGACATCAGACCCAAGGTAAAAGGTGTTACACATATATTGTGGAATTCACCTTCACTGCATTGGCAAGGGATAAGGGTTGAGATGTTCCGTGTAACATAGTGACTTGTTCCAGGATTATTAAAGGTATAAATCCTTTATTTGTTGTCCTGTCCTACCTTGGTTTTGTATTCAACACAAAATAAATACAAAATAAAGCAAAAACATTTTCTACAACTTTATCATAATCTTTATCAGTTAATATCTAAAAATGAATCATTCACAGCTGTAAGAGGTGAATAAAGCATAAACTTCTTTTATTTTGGTCTATTACCATTATCAAGATCAATGCTCACTATAATCCGTTCTGCCATTAAATTGTCTTTGATTTGGAATGTAATTTAACTCCAGTATAAGTAAAAATTAGCATTTCTATAAATTGTGTAAATTTTAACAAAATTATACATTTATATACCGTATTTGCTCGATTATAAGACAAGGTTTAAGAGTAAATGCTCTGAAAAATACCCGTCGTCTTATAATCGAGGTCATCTTATAATCAGACCTCAAATAGAGGTCTGACTGTGAGACTAAGATCCAGATCCCCCGCAGCGCTGCAGGGGACCTGTCTGGTAACCTCCGCTGCTGCCAGCACTTCCACCGGGGCTTCTATCACCAAGCGCAGGCAGCAGCGGAGGTTGTCTACGCACATCGCACAGACCTTCCCCGGCTGCCAGAGAGGAGAATTCCCCGCAGTGCTGAGGGGAATTCTCCTCTCTGGCAGCTGGCGAACGTCTGCGCGATGGACATAGACAAGGCATTTCTGGGGGAGGAGTGGCAAGCCTGGGGGCAGATGTGCATAACTGGGGGGGCAGGTTGGCAAATAAAAGGAAAAAAAAACCCAAAATATTTTTCTCAATCACAGCTTTTATTAAATATGAAAAAATAGCTTACATGAGTTAATATTTTATTTTAACTTTTTTCCTATAGAGTAGTCTTATATTCAGGCTTTTTCTTTTTTTTTTTTTTCCTAAAGTAATATTCAGATTTTGGGGGGTTGTCTTATAATCGAGCAAATACGGTATTAGGAGAGTTTTCCCACTGGAAAGCTGCCTTTGCTGAGAAAGAGGCCAATGTTATATTCAACAACATCTCTCAAGCATATTTTGTGGGGTAAAGATTAAAGTCCCACATTTAATTGATATGATATGATATCATTTAGTTTTTTTATCTTATGTACCTTGTTTTTGTATTCCTTCGCTCCTCGATTCATTTTACGATATTCTGTAGTTGAAGAAAAAAGCATATTGTGCAGCGCATGTGCCAGGACATAAACCGCGGTGTACACAGAGTATGCGGCAGCATAATTTGTCCTGTCTCCCAGATCACTAATGTGTTTCTTTCCGGTGCAGTTATTAACAGTAAGGTTGTAAATAAATTGAAACATGGCATTCTTCACATCATTAGATATTAAGCACTGAAATCCCATAATCCAAATATCTTGAAGTATTGGATCAGACGGGCGATTGGATGGACGGACATTATGTAGGAAAGTCTGCATGCCGGGAATCAATCTATAGGAAGGAGCAAAACTTAAACTACCATTAAATGGCATCACTGTCTGTAAAGTGAAATGCAACACATATGACCACGAAGCTTTAAGGATAAGTGTCGTATTGTCAAACACACGTATGGATTTTTGAAAAATCATTACGCAATGTATAGCACATGTTCCACAAGCTATGAGCACCTGTGATGTTGACTTCTCAATGATGGCCAGATCCTTATAGATTCCTTCCATTGTGTCAGACATTTTAATAATGACTTCAATGCAGATTCCATGGCTGGTGATCACGTGGCTGAGCTCCTGGAGCTCCCTCTCTCCAATATCATCATTTGATACTATTATCCCAACCCAGTTCCATCCGTAATATTTCAGCAACTTCAGAATAGCTTTATATTGAACCTGATCTCCTTGAAATAGTTGGAAGAAGTTGGGGTATAGCGTCCTGTCGCTGAGCAGTGTGTCCGATGTCCCATAGCTGATCTATTAAGATTAATAACAGTTTAGCGAGTAGAATGTACTTTCTTAAATTCCACATACCAATATCTAGGTAGGTCGTGTAATTTTCGCCACCATGAACTCTACCCAACCCTCTAGATAAGAACTCACAAGAGATCTGTAAAGTGGCAGAACCACTTCCCTCTTCCTGCTACTAATTCCTCTTGCTGTATTGGGACACATTTCAATAATGTTCAGTAATATGACATAATATTGTTTTACACACAGACACACAGACACACGCACATCAGCCATAACATTATGACCACTGACAGGTGAAGTAAATAAGACTGATAAATTGTGATGGCTACATGACTGGGTCAGTGCATCTCCAAAAGTGGGGATGTTGTGGTATGGTCACGGTCTGCAGTGGTACCTATTGAAGTGGTCCAAGGAAGGAAAAGCAGTGAACCGGCAACAGGGCCATGAGCGGCCATGGCTCATTGATGCACGTGTGTGTGTCTGGGGGGTGAATCCTCGCCCATGTGGTCAAATCCAACACACAAGCTACTGGAACTCAAATTGCTAAAGATTGCAGTACGTTGTAGCTTGTTGCGTATGGGGCTGCGTAGCAGAAGCTTATGTCTCAGAAACTGAAGGAGAAACGTATATCGATTTCTATACGTTAATACATCTCAAAGGTTTTGGAAGAGCAGGGCTGTCTGTAAAATACAAGTTTAGCCATTTGATGACAGAAAATCGTATATCATGTGTGTGACTTTATCTGCATTATGTTACACAAGACTTAGAATTTTGTGTTTGGACCCATTCCTGAGACAACCTGTCTGCAGTAGATCCTCCATACAGTAGATCCTGTGAATGGTCCCTACTGGACCCTTATTAATTAAATTATCCAATATTGATTTGAGTATCCAAGTGCATCACTTTATATTTATCAACATTATACGTCAGCTGCCTCCCTCGTGACCATTCTTCTAATTTACTTAAATCAGTTGTGATTGTGTCTGTTACACCAGGAATGTCTACCATGTTGCAGACCTTTGGATCATTTGCAAAAATACACATCTTACCTTTTCAAACTTTCATGTTATTAGGACTTACAAAAGAGCAATCCGTGGAGGGGAGATCAAATATGTTTTTTTTCCCCCAGTGGGCCTTTCTCTTTAAACCATACCGATTTATATAATCTATCACTTTGTATAAACAAAAATATATAATAATATAAGTCTAGCGCAGGTAATGCCACCTCTCCTGGTTTATATTCTTTCATTTGTTTTAAAGCACCTCAAATGGTAAAAACCTATGGTGGATAAAAAGATATTCACTTGCCCAGCTATTGATCCTCAAGGGAAGGGACAATCCAAAAAATGAAGAAAAAAAAGCCCAAAGCAAAAGAAAAAAAATCCAGAAAGAAAACAAATGAAAAGAATCCAACGTGGCTGCGGGATGTATCCGCATTCGACTTGAATCCACCCCATTCTAGTCTACGGACATCACCATGTTTTCAATCTACCGCTATTGGGTGAAGATGGATACATTTCATTCTTATATCCCCCTTTTTCATATCAGGAGTTTTTTTAACCCCTTAATGACAAAGCCCGTACATGTACGGGCTCAAAATGCATTGTTTTCAATGGATTTAGGGACCGCCCATTGTCCTTAAGGGGTTAATCTCGACTACTTATCTTCTCCATATCTGTGGAGAAAGATATTTGGTTAAATGCACTGAAACTGATATTTTTACACTAAGAACCATCATTCCCATCCATGAACACCTTCAGCCCACCGAGAGCTCTCAGCGGCCTCTTACCTGCGGGTATCCGTACAGCCTGAGGATCTGCGCCACGGGGGTTGTAGCCGTCCTGAGATTTCCGATTAATCCTGCAAATTTATTACCTCCTCGGCAGGAATAATTTGGAAATTCACCCGTTTTCCCTGATAATATTTGAAATAAATTCTGTAGAGATTTTCTGGCATTTCCACAAATATCATAAACATGGTAACCCAGAGTGATATTGGGTAAAATATCTGGATTCTGGTTAATCTCATCAACAGCAAAGATAAACGCCAGGAGATTTCTGTATTCTGTATGATCGATGCTGGGGAGAAGTAAGGGCCTTTTATTAATACTTTATTCTGTAAAGTCAATTTATCAAACACTTATTTTTAATCAAACTTATTTGGGCTGTCTGGGAATCTGCTTCGTATAAAACTAAAACGATATAACTCAGCACTCAGCAACCTCTGCCAGACCATCCGAAAAGGCTGTCCTCGCCGGAAACGGCCATCTTTTTATTAAAGGCCACCCTTACAAAAAAATTACTGCAGTTTTTTCTGAAGTAATACTGCAGTTTTTTGGACATGAAAAAACTGCAATACTGCACTTTTACTGCACATTTACTGCAGTTTTACTGCATTTGTACTTCACTGTACTGCAGTTGTACTGCAGTTATTTTTGTACGGAAGTACAAATGCAATAAAGCTGCAGTACATTGAATTACAACTGTAGGTTTGCAGTATTAAAAAAAAAGTGCAGTAAATGTGCAGTATTGCAGTTTTTTCATGTCCAAAAAACTGCAGTATTACTTCAGAAAAAACTGCAGTAATTTTTCGTAAGGCCAGTGATGGAGGCTCATACACCTTACCTGTATAGAGCGCCCCAGACATGCGATAAAAATGTAACACAGAAAAAGCACTTACTATGCGCAGATACAATAAAAGGGAACGTATCTGATTTTTCCATAATAAAATTCTTTTATCCCGGTATTAACCGTAAATAATCCCCCGATCATCACATCTCCTTCCTGATAATATTTATACTCAAACAGGCATTCTTTCCTTGTGATGTGACATCCAGGAGCTGATCTCAGAGTGACGCGTGTTCCTGCTATTACTCCCAGTAAGCTCAGGCACAGAATGACTCCAAATTGTGGAGCCGAGGGCAGAATGAGATCCATCACAGACCCCGCGTCCTTCTCAGTGTGATCAGCAGCAGCTCTGCAGCTCCCGGTATATATCTGTGATCAGCGCTATATTAAACCAGCCGGCCGCGGCTCAGATAAATATATCCAGCTCTCTGATCACACGTTGGGAATTATTCTCTGCGAGGGAGAGAGCGTTAAATCCCCGGACAAACAGAAAGAATAACTGAAGTCAAAAGTAAAAATGTCCAGTAATTGCTGCTTCTATATTATTGTCACTTAAAATGAAATTCACTTTCAAATTATTTAATTTCTATTCACAAACAGTAACGGCATCTAAGGGGGATTTTAAGGTTTGTGTCCAACCAGCATTTAACTCTTTTGGTTCCAATGAAATGTGAAAGTACATGCAGTACAGTTAGAAGTGGGGAAACCGGATGGGGTTAGAGGGGTAGAAGTGAGATAGGTTGGTAAGTGGTGCCAGCGTCCGTATTGGGTTTATGAATGACAGTGGTCTGTACTTCTAGGCTGTGAGTGTGAAAGTGATTTGTCCCATCAATGGAGTTAAATAGTTGTGTGAGTAAGGGGAAGGGGCTTTGCTAAAGGATTTGTAATATAGTAGAGTGAAACCACCAAGGCCATTTTTCCAATAGAGGGCAGGCCTTCAGGGCCCATCTGAGTTCCTCTACTAATAGAGTGGCTTCCAGTGCAGGAGCTGTGGCTGGTGTTGTTCTGGATTTCAGGCGAGGTTTTAGATCTTGGTCTATTTTTGGGTGCCTGCTAATGGAAGGGGGTTTACAGTAGACTTGTGCATTCGTCTTCGGGTGAACATGAAAACGAACACAAAGAGTGTGTTTTCGTGTTCGTTCCGAAGACACGTAGAAGAGAAGACAGTGCCGGTAAAACGTAGGCGAACACGAAGACTCACACACACGAAGAATCTTCGCCTTCGTCTACTAATCTCCCGATCCCTTCCCCATCTAGCCTACCTATCTTCACGGCATCACAGGAGTTGACCGAAGTGGAAATCCGCAGGATCGTCGTCAGGGGTTACAGGGCAGTGCAAGTGAGCCTATTGGTCACCTGCAGGGTCTTCCTCTGATATCAGCCAATGGTTGATGCCAGAGGAAAACCCTGCAGGCGACCAATAGGCTCACTCGCACAGCCTTTTTAACTCCTGATTTCCGCTCCGTAGAAATCGGTAGGGTAAAGGGCCGTGCAAGCGACCAATAGGCTCACTCGCACGGCCCCTCATCACTAGTTGCTATGCAGAAAAGAAAAGAAAAAAACTTGGGACCCTGCTGCAACACTTAAAAACAAACAACAAAGTCGCCGGTACGGACATGTAACTTAGCATAATAACTTATTATAACATCGGACACAATGCTGCCCTCTGCTGGTACGATACATTGAGTAGCTTAATAAGTCATTATGCTACTCAATATATAACCAACAGAGGACAGCATTCTGTCCGAAGATATATTAGCCATATGTGGCAGTGTGCTCATTTTCATTTATTAATTATTTAAATAAAATATATTCCCATGATCCGCTGGTCTCCCCGCCGCACTCGCAGACTTTAATTCTGTCGAACTTGCAAACTCTTTTTTTCTATTTATTTTGGTTTTTTTTGTATTAAACCATTACACGGAGGGATCATGGGAATATATTTTATTTGAATAAATGCAAATGAGCACACTACCACATATGGCTAATATATGTTCGGACAGAATGCTGCCCTCTGTTGGTTTTACATTAAGTAGCATAATAACTTTGGATTTCAAGCATATGGAACAATGCTTCTTAATGTAAAACCAACAGATGGCAGCATTCTGTCCGAAGATATATTAGCCATATATGCCAGTGTGCTCATTTGCATTTATTCAAATGAAATATATTCCCATGATCCCTCCGTGTAATGGTTTAATACAAAAAAACCCAAAATAAATAGAAATATCATTTTTTTATTATTATTAATAAAATTATAAATACAAATAAAAAAATGTCCTTAAGCAGGGGGAGCCAGCCATGCATTTCAGGTCTGGGCTGCCCTGATGGGTGGCATTAGTCTAATATGCTAATGGAGGGGCCTCCTCTGTAATCAAGCATGTGAGCAAACACAGTTATGCCTCCCCCAAATAGGTCCCTTCCCCTGGGGCACGCTATTTCCATTCTCAGTCCTCAGAGATAAGACTCTCAGGTTTGTTTTCTTGTTTCAGGTTATTCAAAGCATGCCCAGATGTAGGTCCTACGCTCGCTGCACCCACTGGGATATCAGCCACACCACACATAAAGTTTAGAAGCAGTCGCAATGCATGGAGTTGGAATTGTGCACCGCTTTTACTGTATTGTTGAGCTTTTTGTTACGTGAAGTTGTACTGTATGTAAGTTGCCATATGCTGTGTCACGGTACTGCTTATTGTCTTTTTGACTCAGCGAATGCTTGTATCGATATATTGTTTATTAAAAAGAAATATTCAATAAAAAATGCATTTCTGTGATTGTAGTATGTTTTGTGCCAGTGAGGCCTGCCATGCATTTTGGATCGGAACTGACGTGATGGGTGGGACCGGTCTGATTTGCTAATACTGAGGTCTTCTCTGTAATGGGGCAATTGAGCAAAAAATGGTAATGTTTTGCAATTTCATATAGGGGAGGCTATTTCAATGATGTCTGTTCTTGGCTCTAAGAAGAGGATCTTTTGTTGTTTGGAATGAGCTGATTGTTACCAGCAGGGCCTCCTAGGGGATTGCTAGGTTCAGCTCTTTATCTAAGCCTTCTGGCTGGGCACCTGTGGTAATGCAGGCCTATTAGACCTAATTGCTTTTCCCATGACTGAAGGAGCCTGCTAGGATGTATTTTCCTGGCTGGGACAGTAAAGAGCTTTTGGGTCAGAAGGAGACCATTGCATGCAGCTTTGTCAAGTGAGGACCTGTTAGAGAGGCAAAGCTTGAAACCTGAGATTACAATTAGTCCTCAGTTTTTGGTCCAAAGCTGGGTGCGGTACATGATGGTGTTGTGTGAGTTTAAGCACACTTAATCTTAATAAGCAGTAAGTGCTTTTTATTTTTGTATAAGTTAGTCACCAGCTTTACAGGTATGTGTGTGGTGTACTGTATATAGAGTCATTTTTTATAATACCAGCCTATCGGCTGGGGCTTTTTTGGCGAGCACTTTTGTATATATATATATATTATTTTACGGATTATGTAACAACGCTGAAAAGCCAAGGTGGCTCCTAAAAGGCTCAGTTTTTCCGGTGAAAAGGGGAGTTAAGTAGTTATTCTGAGATCTGTAAAATTGCTCCACATTAGAATATCAGACTGGCCCCGCCCATCAGGGAAGTCCAGATCTGATATGCACAGCAAGCATCCCCTGCACAAAGAATTCAGCAACAGACATACGTTTCAGCCACTTGCAATGCATTTTTGGTCTGGTCTGCCCTGATCACTTATCTGCCTTTTGACCAAGATCACATGTTTTATCCTATTGGATGACATTGCCCTGGGGAACTCCACTGGCAACTTGTACTATTCTGACCAGCCAATGACATGCAGAAGATGGTGTGATGGGTGGGACCAGTCTGATATGCTAATGCAGAGTAGGAATTGTCTATAGGGGAGGCTATATCAGTGCTCTCTGTTCTTGGTCTGAGGAGAAGATTCCATGTTGTTTTTCTCACCTTAAGATAGTAAGGGTATGCCCAGACATGGGTACCTGGCTCATTACATACAAAGGGATCCACAATGATGAAGCTTGAAGTGCTTGCAATGAACTGATTGCTTGGTTCAACTCATTAATTAAGCCTTTTGGCTGGGCACTTGTGGTAAAGCAGGCCTTCTGGACTTAATTACTCTTCACATGGCTGAAGAAGCCTGCTAGGCTGCATTTTCCTGGCTGAGTAATGAAAGGCCAGTAGAGTCTTTATGCTCAAAGGGACCCATTGCACACAGCTTTCTAACCTGCATACACAGCAGGGGGAGCTGGGTCCCTGAGCCTTCTTGGTGTAAAAAGAGATTACCAGAAAAGTATGTCTGTGATTGCTGTGTTGTTTGTGCATGGGTTGCTTGCCATATGTTAAGTCTGGGTTGCATGTATGTTTATGATCAGTCTGATGTGCTAATGATGAGGTTTTTTCTGTAATAATACAAGTGAGAAAGTGCTCCACCTGGTTAGGTACCTTCCTGTAGGCCAGTGGTTCTCAGGGTATGCCCAGATAGGAACATCACCCTCACTCTATCAATGAGCCCTATGAGAGGCTGAAATGAATATCTGTGGTTGCTGTATTATTTGTATTTGGGAGACTGGCCGTGCATTATTGGTCTGGGCCATCTTGATTGGATCGATCTGATATGCTAACGTGGAGGTCTTCTCTGTAATACTGCAAGTGAGCAAACAATGGTCATGTCTCTCCTGGGTATGTACTTTACTATAGGGGAGGTTATTTCAATGCTGTCTGTTTATCTCAGATGAGGATTCCATTTTGTTTTTCTCACCTTAAGTAAATAAGGGTATGACAAGACATGGGTGCCTGGCTCACTTCACATAGGGAATGTCAGTTATGCAGTGCTGATGAGGTATAGAAAATGCTGACGTGGTTTTTGTAGTCTTCTTGGCCTTTTGGCTTGGCTCAAGTGGGTATCTGTGAGAAAGAGAAAGCATAAATCCCTGAGGTTGCAATTTGTTTCCAGTCTTTTGTTCACGATAGTGAATGTGGGGGGTTAAGTGCACTTTGCTTTTTCTGTTGCAAATATGCTTGTTTGTGTTTATGTGCGGCAATGATTTTTTTTTTCTTTGTAAACACGGAAGAATGATATATGGAAATGGAAATGGATGCTGATTTGAACACCAGCTTTTTTGGTGGGAGAGATGGTGGATGCCTTATGGCTCCCCATCTCTTCCTTATGGTTACAGTGGTTCCCCTCCTTGTACTGGGAGAGGGACCAAGAAGATCCGGCCCTCCTGCAGGCCTTTTGGCCGGGAGGGAAGGAAGACAAGGCATATCTCTGCCGGGAATGCTTTGTCAGAAGATTAACAGAGCTTCTGCGTTGGCACTTAACTGAGCACACACAGCACCCTCACAGGGAAGCACCTCGGGCTTCCAAAAAAAAAGTTATTGGGGTAAGTGTTGCTTCTTGCCCTTTTGGCTGAGATCATGCTTGGTCCTCTGGCCTTAGGGCTGGGATAGCATTAAGCCTTGCGGGAAAGGAGCCAAGAAGACCCCCGAAGAAAATGAAGATGGGTACATGGTGTCCACTTCAGCCTTATGGCACGCTTGGCGCTAGCCAAAAATTATATAGGTTTTGCTAGAGCTGAAATAGTTTATAAGATTGTCACCTGACGGCATAACTAGTTCAAAACTACCTAATGAAGATAGTAAATATATTATAAATATATTAAGCCTCCCATTAAGTTCCTTATGCTTCCTGACGAGCCCCAGCAATTACTTTACGCCAAACTCCATTATTATGAATTGCAGAACAGCCTCGGACAACATTAACCTTTCAATAACCCTTATGGCTCTCCGTTGCCCCTGCAGGCCCTAGCTCCATATGACTCTTTCCAATGACACATACACAGCTAGTTGTCACATAACGTCCTTGATACATCATGTGATTAGGAAGTTATAGAAACCATAAGCAGCATATGTCTATGAAGTCTTGTTCACCTGACGCAATATCTCTGCCATATAATGAGCTTCCAGGTCCGCGGACGTAAATGTGGCAGCTGGCTGTAGTGAGTTCCGATTATTAAAAGCTACGGTTTAATTTGTAAGTCAAATGTCTGATATTCCCCTAGTTAATGATGGTTTGATGTTTTATTATCTGTGTTAAAAGAATAAAGGGTCATCTTAACTGACATAACCCAAATGGTCTGAATAATAATAACAACAACAACGGTATATTATTATTTTAACAATTATTACTATTATTAATTTGCGGGTATTCTGTATCATAGTGTTATATAAACGGCTTTATTTATAATAATAAAATATAATAGTAATATTATTATCATTACTATTATTAATTTGCGGGTATCCTGTATCATAGTGTAATAGGAACTTTATTCATTACATGTAAAGAGCTGCACTTTGTTTGTGACGAGCAGATGGTTAACAGCAAAGCTCAGCGTCAATTTCCAGAGGGAACGGCTGAGACTTTGTTCTTTTCTCTGCTGTAAGAAAGTTCCTGGTTATTTCATCATCTGATTTCCTCTGACTGTAATTCCCGGGTCGCCCCTGTAATTACATATCTGGCCGAGACGCGTTTATTCAGAGATCTGTGTGTGAAGCCAAAAAAAAAAAGTCCGAGAAACTTTTCAATGACAAACAATCTGATTTCTAAGCAAATCCACGGAGAACGCATTTACAGAACTGACATCATCTCCCGCTGGGAACAAGTGTGTGACTGCGATGTCGTTTCTACTGTGCAAAAGAAATGGCCAAGTTTAATGAATTTAATATTATAATAAAATCAAATCACTTTATAATATCAGTGATAAACGTAATTTGCTTGTCATGAAATAACATATATTTCAATAGATTAAATATTACCAGTATATAAAAAAAATAAAATGTATAAATGTGCAATAAATACAATAAAACAAATAACATCAATAATATTATATTATCCGAATTACAATGATTATGATTTATTTGAGGGTATTCTGTATCACGGTGTATATGACATGTAACGAGCTGTAGCCTTGACTTTCAAGTGATGTCACTTAATTTAAGGCAATAAATAGAATAACCTGGCAGAATTTTTCATGATAATAAAAGCATTTAAAATAAAAGACAAAGGGTTTGATTAACTAAAGCAAGAGGTGAAAGTAGACAACTTTTCATGTTCGTCTCCGTGGGAGGAAAAATCTTAGTATTCCCCGAATATTTGCCCGTTCCTGTGTATTGGTCGCTCTGACATCAACCAATTATATGTTATTGTACTGTCTGTTATTAGTTAAAACCTAGTGAACAAACCTAATAAATGGGTGGCAGGTATATACATAGATACTCCTCTTTACAGATATCCTTGATGCAAACCTTTCCTCAAATTCTCATGCAATGTCCGGCATAGAAATAAAACTCAAATACGAATTCACATTTAGTCGCTGACCAACAAGGGGATACAGACACTCAGCGATAGAGCCCTAAACACTAGAGCAGGGTTTTCTCTACACCCAGTAATCGGCTCTCCCACCCCTTATATGACATTATTTACATCTGACAATATCACACTGTTGGTTTTACTTGTATTTCTGTTTTATTTCCATGTTTTTTTGTAATAAATGCTGGTAATTCCAAAGGGCTCACTTGGGGTCTTTTTTTATCACTGTACGTGGTTTATGGGGTCTATGCACCTAAAGGTTTGTTTTACTTTTTGACCCCAGGGGATGGATGTACAGAGATGCCTATAAAGGCCAATTACTTTATTTTAAACTAGTGGGAAGGGGATGAGGGAGAGCACCACTGGAGGTCTTTGTTCCCAATGGGGTATTTTAATCATATTTAACACCATTCGCAGTGGATGGAAGTAGGGTATATGATATACATTTATATATAAAATAATCCTCCTTGTCCCACAGTATGGGGAGGTGTCAGGATTTACCCACATGGTCGTCCCGGTTTGGAGGATACAGTCACAAGCTAGCATATCTGGGAACTTCTGGTCTCGGGCTACCCGGAGACTTCCCTTGCGGGACGCGGGAGTTCGCGCTGACATTGGGGTCGTTCCCGCTGGCGTCAGTGGGAGTTCCTGCTGACATTGGGGGCGGTCCCGCTGGCGGCAGTGGGAAACACCCCCTTGTAAAGGGAAAATGGGCAGGGAGCGGGGCGTGTCAAGACCCCGCTTCTGCGACCTGGAGGATTCGGGTCTCTACCCGGAGAACTGGTGAAGCCGTGCTTCACTCGGCAATCTCCGTGTCAAACCCGGAGTTCCCAGGAATGGTCACTAGTATTGCAGCTTGGGTTGAGTATTCAGCTGTTGAGACTACATATTCCATGACTCTCAGCCAGTCTGATATGTTAAGCATCATGGGAAAGTGAGTCATCAACAACTAGAGTGCAAAAGCATAGCTTTTATATCATTATGGATTGGCACTGCAGCTGCTGTTTAATGCACATCTCAGGATTCTCTGCTATCCATTTAGTTGGCTGAACATCACGAGAAATGTAATAACAAGAACTTCAAATGACAAATGTTATCCACAACTGCTAAAAAACTACCAACTTCTATTTGGTTCCAAACCTTTATGTCCCTTTTTTTTACTCCCTCTAACTACCCTCTTTTTTGTCATAGTAACAAAAGAGGGAGCTACACTAAGTCTTCAGTACAAACACTGACTTTTGGAGGCTGCATCCATAATAATATAAACTTATCTAAGGGTAGTTTGGAAGGAGTGGGGTTGTTTGCACGTGTGTGTGTGTGTGTGTGTGTGTGTGTGTGGTTTTGTCCATTTATTATATGGAAATATTGCAGATCCGTGTAGCTCTAATGGGCCAAATATCTTCAGATCCATTCACAGGCTGGTTATCGTCCATATTGACCTTAACAATGTCAGATACATGCCCCATTCTAAAACCCCTGTTTTAGTAAATGTCTCTTTGTGTTCATGCTCGGTTTCATCAAAATTATATAACATTTTGGAAAAAATATACAGCATAGAATTCCAGCGCTGGAAGCTAATATAGCAAAAATCTCAACGATGACTGAGTTTTTCCCCGTAACGCTCATATAAGCCGGGATAAAAGAGATCCAGACGTTACAGAAGATCAGCATGCTGAAGGTGATGTATTTGGCTTCATTAAAACTGTCCGGTAATTTTCTGGCCAGGAAAGCGACAACGAAACTCACAGCAGCCAGGAAGCCCATGTACCCCAGGACAGTGTAAAAGGCAACTACTGACCCCTCATTACACTGAATAACGATCTTTCCAGGAGAGGAGTGAGTGTTTATTTCGTAGAATGGAGGAGAAATAGACAACCAGCAGATGCAAATGACAACCTGAATAAATGAGCAAATAAACACCACACCGTTGGGTATTTTGATTCCCAACCATTTCATCCAAGTGCTGCCGGGTTTGGTGGCTTTGAAAGCGATGCAGACCATGATGGTCTTGGCCAACAGAGAAGACACAGCTAATGAGAAGAGGATCCCAAAAGCAGTTTGCCGCAGCATGCAGGTTACATCCTCAGGACGACCGAGGAACAGAAACACACAGAGGAAGCTCAGGATGAGGCAGACCAGGAGCAGGAAGCTGAGGTTCTGATTATTAGCTCTGACAATGGGGGTGTCCTGGTATAAAATAAATATCCCCAAAATAACGGAGGCTATGACAGACATGAAAACTGATATAGAGCCAAATACTGATGCAACTGAATCCTCTTCGTAGGACAAGAATTCAATGGGTTTTGGAACGCATTTATCCTTCTTCTCATTTGGACATTGGTCTTCAGGACATTTCTGGCAAGATTCTCCATCTATAAGATATATCAAAATTATACTAAAACATCAGACAGTTTTGAACTGGAGTAATGCCATAAATAATGAGTCTACTTCACCACAACATCCTTCTGTAACATCCTCTCTTTGCAGATTTTGCCATTAGGAGGCTGAACCCATTTACATTCAGCTGTGACTGTTGGCTGCCTGGAACTGTCTGCTGTCAAGGGGAGGATTCCAGAGCCTGGCTTAACTTGTATTAGTGAATACTTGGGCCGGTCAGTCTGGGCCTAGCTAAAGAGAGCTCCAGTCGGGAGGCAGGCTTTTATTTTATGTTCTCTCATTTGGGGATATCTTTTTTGTTCCTTTGTAAATAAAATCAGCTGTTCATGAGTCTTATTGCCCTATGACTGTGTTTATGATCTGTTAAAGTGAGTTTAGTGACCCTCAGCTAACCGGATAAACAGTGTTGCTGTCTAAATACATTTTCTTTACTGTAGGAAATATCTTTATTTTTAGGGTTGCAGAGATACTCTGTGCAGGTGGTGGTCCAGTTAGTTGAGGGTCATAAATGGTGATTTGTCTTTCTTTGGTGATTTGTTGCCCAGTGCCCATATTCACTCTCACACTCTCTAAATGTGTCCCTACCTTCTCTGCCGACCACTTCTGGTTCTGCATTTTCTGCTCTCTACTTCAGCCACATTTCGGCATACATAATACGGCTGGAACTTCCGCCAAAATTGTGGCGGTTGTGGTGACATCCTCTCCTTGATCATCCAATCAGAGGAGAGGACGTCACAAAAACCATGTCATTATATGGCAACACGCCTGGTGACATCCTCCCCTGATCCTCCTGTAATTCTTGAAAGCCTATCAATAGCCCTGAAATTCTGGTGCTTGGTTTGCTGCTTTGCTTGCAGGTTTAATAATGTGATTTCTGACCTTTAATTAAGGAGGCAAGGATACAGGTTCCAGGGAGTGCTGATCCCTGTCAATAAAGCTGTTATGCACCTGTTGTGTTGGAGATCTCTCCTTCCGAGCAGGGGACGCAGTCAAAGCAGCAGGTGTGCTTTCCTTTGTGCAAAACTCGTCTATAGCCAGGAGGACAATCTTCAGAACATCGAGAGCGAGGAATCTTAAAACCAAAAAAATCAGTATTGGAGGAAATATCATTGCCCATTGCTCAGTCCATGTTCCACCATATGATCCTCCCATAAGCACACCCTATGCTTCTGTTGCACATGCTCCTTCATCATCCTGCCTTATGCTCCTCCCTATATTCAGAATGCCTTCAGCCAATTAGCGGCCCCTTCGAGAGAACAGAGAGGTCAGGCCCCCTGCTTGGCTGTATCCTTATATTAGAATATAAACTAAAATTTGACACCCTTAATTTAAGCCTAAATTGTGAAAAACTATTTATGTCACATTATCCACACAATCAGTCTTACGCTCAGACTCATAGTGCATGGCAGTCTACAAAACCAAAAGAGACTGCATGTGACTGCATAAATGTATGAGCAATTTCTCCTTCAAATGTATAATGTGCCTGAAAAGACACCAAGATTGTCTCCAAAGCTTGCAGACTGGGCTTATATTTCCCACCTTTAAAAGGGGCCGTTTTTAATTCACACTGTTCCAATGCTCTACTTATTAGAACTTTTATTAACTTTTGGCCAGGAGGGGCGGGATAAATACAGGCGGGACAGACACAATAGAGTAAAAAAACACACCCAGGCATATACAATGGAGCACAGAAAGAATGATTGCTCCACTGTTTGTCTTCCTGTCTCTCTATATATTATGTATGTTTTAGAATATCTATAGGTTTATCCATTAACCTGACAGCCATGACAGTCGCGGTTTCATCTCTGTGGCTTCTCTCTGGCCGACTCCATTGAGCTGAATCATTCAACTGTGCTACAAACTCTGGGGTTAGTGAATACACCCCATACAGGCTATACAATCATTCATGTACTCAGCATAACATGCCATGTATACTAGGCTTTCCTACTGTTTTACATTTCATGAATGTAATAAACTCGGGGGAGGGGAGTTATATATTATTTGGAACAGTTCTTTCTCAGGGTAATAAGTCGCATGTTTATAACTGACCTCCCTGGAGTGATGTTTCCATGTTATGAGGCTCCTATTAATGCCAAGTTGCTTCCCTTCTGGAGCCGATACATTGAAGATCCCCACATGTTCTTCTAAGATGCTATTGTTGGAACATGCCAAGTAATTATTAATGTGATAGACAGTCGCCATCTCTCCATTCTCATTAAAGTAGATTTCCTCCCCGGTGTAATCCATGAAATGAATTCTTTTTAACATTTTCTAAAAGAAGAGATTTTACCAGCTTGATGGTCATTGAAATATTCATCACAAGATTATTACACAACCTTCACCCACTTTAGAGAGCGGTAGATAAATGGAGCAGCCATGGTAGACCTCAACTGCCCCTACTATGCCACAATAAAGGGTGGAAGCAAGGCACAGGATGTGGCCCATTCCCCTCCAAAGGGAGCTGTAAGCCAACTATGTGGTATGTCCACTCCCGGTCATTCTAGGAATGGGTTGGTGAGGGTTCTAGGGTGGGAATCAAGAACCTGCAAGCATATTGTGTTGAAAAATGGGGCCACAGAGGGGGTGTTACACTACAGGTCTTGAGCTGCAGCTTCTAATAAAGGTAAGTAGTTTTCCCTACAGTATAAGAATGCATATTAATATGCTTAAAAAGTACTTTAATATGGATGCTTTGGTGAGGAGGCTGCCTGGGACTGTCCTTTTGCATCTATGTTGTTTTTTAAAATTCCAACCAAAAGGGAGTCCCTAGAATATGCATTGTAAAGGACGTGAATGAATGTAATATGGGGATAATATAGCCCTCAAAGTGTCTTTTTTGTTGTATGTAACAATAATGAGTGGTGGCAGAATAACAATAAAGGACCATAAAGTGTATGAGCCTGCAAAGAAAAATATATCTAGCCACATCTACCTTCGGCATTTTGCCTAGAAACATAGAGACCAGGGCCGGCCCTACAATGGAGCCGACTGGGGCAATTGCCCCAGGCGGCACTTTAGAAGGGGCCGGCACTTTGCCGCCCAAGCGTTTTTTTTGGTTGTTTGCTTTGAAGCGGAGGAGAGAGAGAGGGGCGCCGAGTAGTTTTCACTTACACGCTCAGCGCCCCTCTCTCTCTCCTCTGCGGCGAGTCTCCCTGTTCAGTCTCGGTGCCGGCTTGTAATGATGAGCGCCGGAAGTGACGTCAATCTCCGGCGCTCAGCATTACAAGCCGGCACCGTGGCAGAGCAGGGAGACTCGCCGGCAGGACTCTTTAAAGGTAAGTACCGGGGGGGGGAGGAAATAATGGCGTCAGCGAAGTTTAAAATGACGCCCCCCCCCGCATCGGCGGGGGGGGATTGGCGGCATTTTAAACTTCGCCCCAGGCGGCGTTAAATCTTCGGCCGGCCCTGATAGAGACGCGTCATTTGACGGCAGATAAAAACTATTCCTCCCATCCTCTTCCCATTTCCCATGCTGTAAAGATTCAGTCAGTCGTCGGTGTTGTTCTTAGACACCGTTGCCATATGTCTCTACCATATGTCTTTAATTCCCTCACTGTATTAGCTTCTACTACTTCTTCTAAGAGGTTGTTCTACTAATCCACCACCCTCTAGTTATAAATGATGGCCTCTTGTTGTAACTTTTCTTCTCCTTTGAAATAAACTTCCCTCCTGTCCTTTGTTGAATCTATTTATGTATTTAAATGTCTCTCCCATCCTCTCTCTTCTCTCCCCAAGCTGCAAGTATTGCAATCCCTAAGTCTTTCCTGATTATTTTATTTTGCAAACCATCCCCCCATCAGCCTCCTCTAAATTCTCTCCAGAATGTCCACATTCTTCTAGAGGTGGTGTCTCCAGAACTACCCCAATACTCTAGATGAGGTATGACTAGGGATCTGTAAGGTGGCAGAACCTCCTCCCTTTACCTGCTACTAATGCCAGTGGACCTGAAGAAGTGACCTCTGAGATATTCAAAGCTTATGTGATTCTCCATTTTATCTATGTCAGGTCAATAAAAGATATTCTCTATGATCATAGATATCTATGGGGGGGTATTGGGCTATAAGTAGCTGGTTCTCTCTGGCAGAACCAAGAGGGCACATTACATGCTTTGTGCAATATAGCCTAATAAAACTGTGTGGTGATTACAAAATGTAGATAAGCACAACTAATTGTTAGGATGAAAATGTAGGGAATTATGTAGAGTAAACTTAAAGATGCGAATGAATTAAAAATGAATTAGAAAAGAATGAACCGAGGTACAGAAGGGAAGTAGAGAGAGTTATTATTACTTCGAAACAGATTGTTCCTGCTTTGAAGTGTTTGTGGCCTTTCACCAATGTCCCAACTAACCTCTAAGTACATTGGGTTCTTCATGGCAGACAATGTGCTTTCCTGTTTTTTCTATTGGTACAAATAATTCAAAGAACAGGCATTTTACTAAACATACCATGCTGCTCCTCAAAATAAAACAAATAAAGCATCAACAATCTTAATCTGAAGAACATATATACACCATGTGACCAAAAGTATGTGGACAATCCTTCTAAATATTAGGTTTTGGTGCTTCAGCCGAACCCATTGTCTACAGGTGTATAAACTCAAGCACAACCATTAGCAATAGAATGGGTCATACCAAAGATGTAAAGGACTTCAAATGTGGAACGGTCATAGGATGCCACCTTTTACCATAAATCAGTTTGTGAAATTACCACCCAGCTAGATCTGCCCCAGTCCACCGTAAGTCCCATTATTGTGGTGTTGTAGTACCTAGGAGTAACAACCGCTCAGCCATGAAACTGTAGACCACGCACACTCACAAAGCGGGTTAGAGACCACGCACACTCACAAAGACAAGGTTTGTTGTTGAGGAACTTAAGCGGCCTTCACAGAACCCTGACCTTAACCCCAGGAACATCTTTGGAAGTAATTGGAACACGGATTGAGAGCCAGGACTTCTCGTCCAACATCAGCGCCTGACTTTACAACTGTTTTGGCTGAATGGGCACAAATTCCCACAAAGCCTTCCCCTGAATAGTGGAGACTGCTATAGCCGGGGTGGGGGGGTCGACGCCATATTAATTCCCTTAGTTTTGAATGCACTGTCCAACAAGTTCATATAGATGCGATGGTCAGATGTCCATATAATTTTGGTCACATAGTATACTTTTGCTTAAATTCATTTACCCCATAGTTAGGTTTATGTGATGTTTTTTCAGATGTTTCTGCTTTCTTTGAAAAGTATTGTTGCATTAAATGCAGAGGCAGAGCCATAGCATAGACTGATATATACACATGGTACGTGATCCGAAATCGAACGCTGTCATAAAACTGTCTGCCAAGCCTGGTGATTCCATCCGTCCTGCTGCAGTTTGAAAATGATGACTTTGTAATTCTTCCAATGAATTTGTTCCAAACAGAGTCTGAAGTTAAACAACGTAAATAAAATAAACGAATGTCTTCCAATAGAAGGTCATTGGGTCGATTTGACGGGCTGACATTCTCTAGAAAAATCTGAAGTTTGGTGAGGCATACGATAGGGCGTGAAAACGCCAAACCTCCATCAAAAGGAAATCTGTGTCCTTCTTCCATAAGTAAGACAATATTCCAACTTGCGGGGATTATGTAAGTCTTGTTTTTAAAGTCACCACTTTCTCTCCTAATCAAATATAAAAATTCCCCAGAAACTGTCCCAGTGAGTATAATTATCTGTGAGGATGAACTATTAAGGATAACTTTATGTCTGTTTATCATTTGTACCTTTTTATATTTATCTAATGGAGGCATCTTTAGTGTGAACTCAAAGCATATACCATGGATTTCACCCATGTTCTTCAGTACTCGAGTCTGTCTCTCTCCGACATCGTCATCTGAAGCGAGGATACCCACCCAGTTCCACTCAAAATGTTTGAGAAGTTTCACAATGGCGTTAAACTGGACCCGGTCACTCGGAAGGGTTTGGAAAAAAAATGGGTAGAGTTCTTTGCTTGTAAGAAGAGGATCTGTCGCTCCGTAGCTGATCTAAAAACAAATCAATTTAGACAAAAGTGAGTAGACAATGTGATGAAGCAGCAAGAGAAGCCAGTCAGATGCTGTCATAAAAATGATGCATTGTAAATCATTGGTGAGACCTCATTTAGAACCCGACTCAAGTTCTAGACAGAGGTTATGTTGAGAGCTCCCAGTGGAACTTTTCCATTTTCCTTTTCTTTTCAAATAACTAAACCTTTTCAGTCATGGATTGTTGGTTGGTGAATTAATTGCCTCCAGTTAATCTATCAACAGAATCCAATTTCGTCGTGCAGCATGAGAGATTCAAGAAACAAAATCACCAAAAAAATGAACAAAATCAGTGACAAAATTCATTGATGAAATGAAATCACCAAGCGAGATTCGGCAGACTGATTGACATGATGCTTAATAATCTCAAGATGAAGAAAAGTAAAAAAGCCAATGAGTTCCCTAAACTTGCCCAATACCTGTCATACGTTCAATGACTCGTCAGTCCTGGTGTCTTTACATTTGGAAAGTGTTCAATATCCATAATAGCTATCCAGTAAACCATTTGTTTAAGCTTAGCAAAGTGGTTCTTGAATCATGTGTATTCATTTATCATGTGTAATTAATTTGTTTAATGTGAGTCCCCCCCCCCCCCGTCTCCAAACATGCAATGCACAATACATGAAGGAATGGTCAGCAATTTGTCAAGCAGTAGTTTATAGCTCAATGGTGTAAGGAGGGCATTTGACACGGGGTTTGGCGTAAATTATAATGGAATGGAATGTAAAACCAACAGAGGGCAGCATTCTGTCCGAACATATATTATGTGGTAGTGTGCTCATTTGCATTTATTCAAATAAAATATATTCCCATGATCCTTTCGTGTAACAGTTTAATAAAAAAAATAAATAAATAGAAAAAAAGAGTTTGCAAGTTCGACAGAATTAATGTCAGCGAGTGCGGACATTTAACTGTTGCAGCGGGGAGACCGGGGGATCATGGGAATATATTTTATTTAAATAATTAATAAATGAAAATGAGCACACTGCCACATATGGCTAATATATGTTCGGACAGAATGCTGCCCTCTCTTGGTTTTACATTGAGTAGCATAATAACTTATTAAGCTACTCAATGTATCGTACCAATAGAGTTATTATGCTAAGTGACATGTCCGTACCGGCGACTTTGTTGCAGCAGGGTTGCAGCTGTTGCAGCAGGGTCCCAGGTTTTTTTTTTCTTTTTCTGCATAGCAACTAGTGCGAGTGAGCCTATTGGTCGCTTGCACGGCTGTTTAACCTACGGATTTCTGCTCCCGTTTTCCAACACAGCATCGCAGGGGTTAACGGGAGCGGAAATCAGGAGTTAAAAAGGCCGTGCGAGTGAGCCTATTGGTCACCTGCAGGGTCTTCCTCTGGCATCAACCAATTGGTTGATGCCAGAGGAAGACCCTGCAGGTGACCAATAGGCTCACTCGCACTGCTCTGTAACCCCTGACGGCGAACCTGCGGATTTCCACTTCAGTCAAGTCCCGCGATGCCGTGAAGATAAGGCAGGCTAGATGGGGAAGGGATCGGGGAGATTAGTAGTTAAAGACGAAGATTCTTCGCGTGTGAGTCTTCGTCTTCGCCTACGTTTTACCAACACTGAATTCTCTTCTACGTTTCTTCGGAACGAACAAAAAAACTGACTATTCGTGTTCGTTTTCATGTTCACCCGAAGACGAATGCACAAGTCTAATGAAAAGTGAGATCAGAAGGGGTCCTAGAATTGACATTGGGGTACATCAAGACGGCATGGAGAGAGAAAAGGGGGAGAGGACAGGCTACTAATAATAGACAAGTGTCTTGGAAGAGTTCTGGCGGTGACATTATGTTGAATCACTGGTGGGAGATGGGCAAGGTACACCGGAAGCCCGTGTGTCAGCAATATACCAGAGGTACACCAATGGCCAGGCGGTACAATGTGGAGACTGAGGCACTTATGTGGACAAGTGTTGGATCTTTAGCAAAGGCTAACTATTACTGAAGACCAAGCCCCTACAGTGCCAGTCTGTACATAGACCTGGTTGGTCACTTGCCTTTCTCTCACTAGATCAGAGGGATGTATTAGAGAGTGTAGATCAGCAATATCTCACAGCTGTTCTGCATGGGTATGGCTTCAGCACTTAGTTTCTAGACTGCAGTAAAAGCAAGATATGAGGATGATCCTTATACGTTATACTGACAGTGTACTCTATATAGCTGTATCATCAGCTAGGATCAACTGGTCCCTATTGCTCGGTTCTCTTAGAGGCACCGGCTGATCAACCTTAGGCCAACACCAGATTGAATCTCTAAGGCCCAGAGCAAGTTGCTGGACCGAATGGGAAAACTCCGCTCCGTTTGCTGAACTTCTTGTGCATGTTTTCCAGTTAGCGGCAAGTGTATGTGAGTTTGAATGCTAATGTATCATTTAAAATGTGAGCCTTTGTGAATATAATAGTAAGACGTTTAATAGTATGACGTTTATAGCTGTAAACTGGTTATATTTTAAAAACATTTATTTGGACGCTCGCATCTCAGGGCCCTGAAATCACGTTCAGGTCACCATCGGCAGTTATTGATCTCATTGGTACCAAAGTGTACTACCCGGAGTCATCACTATACTATCAATTAAATAAAATTGTACTGTATGGAAAAGCTAATACAGACGTACAGCGGTAAATATACATAATTATGGCAGCAAGGACTAGTGTTCTCTCTTTAAATCACTAAATCATTAAAATATAAAAGATCTCCTACCTGTGGGTAATCGTACAGGCTCAGTATATTGGCGATATGTAAGGATGTTTCTGAAGACAGATCTCCAATAACCCCAGCCAGTTTGCCGTGACTCCTGCAGGAGTAATTGGGGACAGTCCTAGAGGGTCCGGATAATATCCGTAACACATTGTCTATGGCCTTATTCACATCTCCGCAGGAATCGAGCGCATGGTATCCCAGAGTCACATTGGGTAAAATATACGGATTACTGTTTATCTCATCAATGGCAAAGATGAAAGCCAAGAGATGCCTGTAATACTGAGCAATCGGGCTATTGGGAAGAAGTGAGTGAGGTAAGACATTGATGTATATATATTCTTTATTTTCCAGCATTAAACATACACATAGCATGCAAAGGACAGCTGCATAAATACACACACATATACTTATAGGATACACAACCTTGCTTTTGGGACATGTTTCCAGATGTCTCAAGTTTCTCCTTTTTGTGGCGGGCAGTGAGTATAATTAGGTAGAATCTTGGAAAGACTTCTATGAATAATGCATTATCTTAGGCAGATTATGGAATCAAAATATATTTAGGCTTGCTTTGCAACCACAGGACCTGGGAACCTTGCTGTCATTGAGTCAACCATAAACTCCTCTGTATAACAAAGTATTCTAGAGTCAAATGTGAGGCCAAAATTGAGTCATAAAACAGGACAAGGATCTCAAGCACACCAGCAAATCAAACCGATTGAAATGCTGTGGCAGGACCTTAAGAGAGCTGCGCATCAACAAATGCCTGACAACTTCATGAAACTGAGCAACGCTGTAAAAAAGAGCAGGCCCAACTTCCTCCACAACAATGTGAGAGACTGATAAAGTCATACAGAAAGCAATTACTTCAACTTATCGCTGCTAAAAGTGGTTCTACAAGCTATTGAATCACAAAGTGTACTTAGTTTTTCGCACATGGCTTCTCCATTTTGGCTTTATTTTTTATACAAATCATAACATGGTGTAATATGTCATGTGTTACTGTTCATCTGAGGTTGTATTTACCTAATATTTAGACCTGCTATGGAACAGATGATTGTTATTATATCCTGATATGTAAAAACATAGAATTTACACATAATGTACTTTCTTTTGCACACATGCATGTGTGTGTACTTTAGACAATCAACAACGTCAGACATATTTCAGCCTTCACGGCCTCATCAGTGAGGTCCACATCTGGACTCACCTACAAACTTGGGGTAAACCCCCAACAGCTCATTAAAGGGAGAAATGACATACAATGATAACCAAGAACACCACATGTGAGCAAAAAACCTGAGACAGTTTTGATGGCAGACAGTTTTGATGGCAGACCATTATATTGCTGCTCATTATCAGTTGTGTTGTCCTTTGTATTCAATCTCTCTCTTTGTTGGCATAAAAGTGTGTTTAGAGGTGGACTTCTTTGCTTATTTGTAGTTGGAAGGGTACTAACCTTGCCACATTGATGACGTCTGTGAAGTCTAAAGTGTACATCTTGGTTTGTTTGCTCCCTCATGCAGAGGAGTTTTACCTTTGGGTTAAAGATTCTCCTTGTGGTCAGCTTTTCATTGGTGACTGACGTCAGAACCTTTGTATCACCCCCTGTATGTATTTTTGGGGTGAGTTTGTGCATGTCGCCAGTAGGGAATATTTATATCTCAAGAAGATGGTCTTACCGTTGTTGTGAAGGGCAAAGGATCCCCCTTCTACTGAACACACAATACTCATTAACATAAGGGAAATGTATACACAAAAAGATTAAAGCAAATTAGTTACAGGATCAGGGGTTTAAAGAGTTAGAAATTCTTTGGATTGGCTACAGGGTTAAAGCAAGTACTCGCTGAACACCAATTTCATATTGTGTGGGACAGATGAGGCTTTCATGTAATACTGAAAAACCTGCACCCAGAATAAATAACACCGACGCTGAACTGCAGACAATAAAAGATAGATTAAAAATAATTGTTATAGAAAAAAAATACTTACAAAAGACAGTAAATTATTTTATTTTTCTCCACCACCAATTTAATCCTTACTGTGAAGATCCCACCAATAATAAAGTCTCCATCCTGGACGTATTTGGGTTCAAATATAGCAATTCTGGGGGAGAGGCGGCATCCCGGTGTCACTCTATGAAAACCCCCTTCTGCCGACAGCAACCACAGACAGAACATCACTGCAGACAGAGTGGATCTGCCACCCGTCAGAAAGCCCTGGGTCTTCTCCATGAAATAATCTTCTCCCGGGGGAGCTCGGTGCAGGTCTGTTGGACGCGTGACGTCTCGTAACTAGACCTGCATCTTGCAAATAAGTCTGATTTGCCGAGTTGAACGTTTTTATATTCTCTGGAAGGGAGTCTGGAGATTTAGATGACGCGTTTAAACCACGAAAGAACTTCATGTACTGGGACTAGTTTCCTACTTATTTTTTTTTAGACTCTAAGCTCCAAGGAGCTCAGTAATAAAAAAAATCAACTGGAGTTAAAAAAGAAGAACTGCTTTTGCAACCGCTTGAATACAAAACACTGAATGACCCTAACATATTGGTAGAGAACTGCCCAAACAGTTGTGGACCTCATCTGCCAATCTGGGGCTGGGGAGCAGGTAGGCGGGTAGTGGATATCCCTAACATTATAGTACACTTACAATGAAACATGTTTAATTCTCAAATATAATAGCATCAATCCAGATCAATTTATATAAGAGGATTTTCTCAAAACATCTCATCAAACCACTGCTACTCCTTTACCACATCGACAACATCTTCCTTATCTGGACCTTAGAAACATATCTTATTGATTTCTCCAATGGGATCGTTAGGCAAATATGATACCCTTTAAAGGCCAACAAAGGTCAATTTTAGCAGAGCACCCGCATTTCTCTACATGCTACCTAAACCAACTTAATAGATCCACTAGAATATAGTTAATTACTTGCAACCAATGCTCGCTGTGGACCAGACACTTGTATTGACCCACCTGTCCTATCATATAAAAAGCCAGACAGTCTTCCACTGCATGGAAGTAGTCTGCATAGACCCCAGCGAGGGTGTCTTAGAAGTTTCCTTTCTGCTGACCATGTTTTAGGAGATGTTTGTGAGCATGGTGACAGTAGTATGCCAGAGTGTGGAAAAGGTGAGAAACACAAGTTCTCCCCATTTGAGATCTCTAGTTATAGAGATTGCTTTTTGAAAACAGTGCAAATAAATACATAATATTAAAATAATATAAAAAAATAAAGAACTTCAAGTTTTGTGGGCTAAACATTATACCCCCACCTAGAAAAAGGAATATAAAACCCCTCCCGAAAACCCCCTATTAATAACAAAGCCGCTTCCTGGTCTGGGTATTCATTCATCCACGGGAGCATCAGCCACACCCCTCTTTAGACCACCATTACCTTTACCCTATTTTTGACGCTTGGGGCACTTGGACAGTAAGTGGGAGCCATTACACTCTGAACACTCATGCTGGAAGCAGAAGATTGTCCCCCACCTACAAAATCTCTCATTAAACTTCTAATAGTACCTTTTCTGCATCCCAGCTGAGGCCCCCAAAAAGCGTGGGCTGTCCCTTGAAAAGGCTGCAAAGGAGGTTGGGCACAACAATAAGTAAAGAGAAAGAAGTAAATAAAGCCAAGGTGGATGTACCAGGCCTAGCCACAGGATGGAGCGACGCAGGCAAACTCTGCCTGAAAACAGCAGGTGTCCCCATCATGGAGTCTTCAAAAGCTTCTGTGCGTCCACCTGCAGTGCCTCCATCAAGTATGTATTCCTGACAGGTGCCGTATTGGGGTTGGTGCATGGTGTTACAGGAGGACTAAAGCCTGCTTCATCAGATGTCTCCTGATCCCACCTCGGACCACACCACCATCCCAGTCTTCCTTGACACTGGAACCAGCTGCTCCTTGATGACCTCCTACTGCCAAGGTCTAGCTGAACTCCTGGCCCTCAGACTCCTCTTCTTGGTAGGTCTGCTGGAAGGTCTGGGCCTACTCCTGGATTCCTGACTGTACCTGCTGACGGCTGCCTCTGCACTGGAAGTTTTGTCATGGCTGCATCTTGCTTATCTGGCCTTCTCATGCAGATCAAACATCCCAGTGACATAAGCTAGGATGCCAACCATTTTCTCTCTCAGCCAGCCCTCCCTGGAACTGTCAGTCCTTGCAGCATTACAGAGAAGACCTCCACGTTAGCATATCAGTTTGATCCCATCAATCAAGATAGTCCAGACCAATCATGCACGGTCAGTCTCCCAAGTACAAATAATACAGCAACCACAGATATTAATTTCAGCCACTCATAGGGCTCATTGATAGAGTAAGGGTGATATTCCTCTCTGGGCATACCCTGAGAACCACTTCCCTATAGGAAGGTACCTACTCAGGAGGAGCATCACAATTCCTTTCCTCACTTGTATCATTACAGAAAAAGCCTCACCATTAGCATATCAGACTGATCATAAACATACATGCACCACAGACCCAACATATGGCAAGTAACCCATGCACAAAGAATACAGCAATCACAGACATACTTTTTTGGTAATCTCTTTTTACACTTCTTATTTTACACCAGGAAGGCTCAAGGACCCAGCTCTCCCTGCTGTGCATGCAGGTTAGAAAGCTGTGTGCCTAAAGGCTCTACTGGCCTTTCATTACTCAGCCAGGAAAATGAAGCCTAGCTGGCTTGTTCAGCCATGTGAAAAGTAATTAAGACCAGCAGGCCTGCTTTATCACAGGTGCCCAGCCAAAAGGCTTAATTAAAGAGCTGAACCTAGCAATCCCCTAGGAGGCCCTGCTGATAGCAAACAGCTCATTACAGACTCCAGAAGTAAGACACAAACACTTCAAACTTCATCATTGTGGTCCAGCTGTCATCCCTTTCAGCATAGTGAGCCAGGGACCCATGTCTAGGCATACCCTTAATATCTTAAGGTGAGGAAAAACAACATGGGATCTTCTCCTCAGACCAAGAACAGAGAGCACTGAAATAGCCTCCCCTATAGGCAGTTCCTAGCCAGGGACCCATGTCTGGTCATACCTGAAATAACCTAAGGTGAGAAAAATAACATGGGAGCCTCATCTCAGACCAAGAACAGGAGGTCCATCACCATTATTTTGTTCACTTGCATCATTACAAAGAAGGGCTCTGCATTAGCATATCAGACTATTCCCACCCATCACACCATCTTCTGCATGTCATTGGTTGGTCAGAATAGTATAAGATGCCAGTGGAGTTCCCCAGGGCAACATCATCCAATAGGCATGGACCTTAGGATAAGACACGTGATCTTGGCCAAAAGGCAGATAAGTGATCAGGGCAGACCAGACCTAAAATACATGGCAAGCGGCTGAAACGTACGCCTGGACTTCCCTGATGGGTGGGAATAGTCTGATATGCTAATGTAGAGCCCTTCTTTGTAATGATGCAAGTGAACAAAATAATGGTGATGGACCTCCTGTTCTTGGTCTGAGATGAGGCTCCCATGTTATTTTTCTCGCCTTAGGTTATTTCAGGTATGACCAGACATGGGTCCCTGGCTCCCTGCACCTATAGAGATATCAGCTGTATAACAGTGATAATGTTTATGAGAGGGAGAAGGTTATAAAGCTGTTGATACTTTTTTTTTTTGTTGTTGTTGTATAGCCTCTGGCCTTAGATCAAGCCTTAAGACTGTGAATAGTCATCATCTAGCATAGATCTGTTGGGGCACTTGATTTTTTTTTATTATATTATATTGCATGGTTTTTCTTAAGCATGTCATCTTCTCCTTGGATCCCCTCATGATGCCCTTTTTATACACCCACTCTTAAATTGCCCTGGCTTTTGGCCGGTGGTGGAGGGTGAATTTTTTAACTCACCAGCCGTTGGCGGGGGCCTGTGATACTCTCACTGACACTTATTTGGCACCAACATTTTTAATTTTTTTTGGACTTCAGAGCACACCATCGGGCAAAATCGATGCGTAGATGGAAGAAGGCTAAGTCCTTTTCTGACTCGTCCGACTCTGAGTCGGCATCTGAGGAGGTTTCAGAAGTGTCCTCTGATTCGGACCAGGCCGCTTGTTCTCCTTATGGGGAGACGGTGCCCGGTGACGGAAGCCAGACGAGCCCCGTCCACCTTCCTTCTGATGGGGATACCCTTGTGGAGCCCCTTTTTGATCCTGATTCTCTGCAGAATCCCAGATCGGCGGAATGGTTTCCTGCGCCTCATGTTTCTCATTACGTGGCTTCCAGGGTCCGTTAGCCCCTAGATAAGGCGGCTAGAAATAAGTTACGGACGGAATGTCCTAGGCCGTCCGTACCCGATGACGCCTGTGCCACTCCTGAGATGGACCCCAAGATCGCACAATTTTTGGGGAAATCGGGATGGAAGTCGAAGAAGGGGCTGGAATTTTCCCTTAGGAACTGTCAGGATAAAATCCTGGACATCCTTGGCCCGGCTACCAAAGCTTTTGACATGGTGGAGGCGGCCCTGTCCGATAATGCCCCTGTGGACCTTATGGTGCTGCGCGGCTGGTTACAACGTGCCATTTGCCTTATCGGCAACGCCAATACGGCTGTGGCGTCGGAACGGCGCAAAGCCATTTTACTTAAAATTGAACCTAAACTGGTTAATATGGCGGTTTCTGAGCCTGGCCCACAGGCAAAAGGCCTCCTCTTTGGCGACTCTTTTGTCAAAGATTTGGGGTCCTTCGTGCACACCTTTACCGCCCTAGATAAGGCGCAGTCCAACATGCGTAAGGTGTTTAGGGGACAGGTTTTTGCAGGGGCCAGCAGACACAGGGGCCGTCTGCCTGGCCGCAACTCCAGAGGCCCATACTCCGGTTCCCGAGGCCCAGGTTTATCCAGGTCACACTTCCAGGACCACAAGCAGCCGGCCACGCCCTTCTTCCCCCAGCGATCGCGTCCGTGGCAGAACAGGGGAGCTAGAGGGTCCTACCAAGGCAGACGTCCTTATGGTGAGTACACTTCTCCCTTTTTTGCCTCTAGATTCTCAGGTCGGTGGCAGGCTCCGATTTTGTTTCAGTGCCTGGAGGTCTCTGACATCAGATCCTTGGGTTCTAGACACGGTGTTGGGTTACCATATAGATTTCGTTCGAGTTCCCGTTCAATATCAGTCCCCCGGGGTGATACAGTTTTCCGAGACGGACAAGGCATTGGTGTCCGAGGAGGTTCAGAATCTGTTCGCCAAACGGGCCATATGCCCTGTCCCCAGCGGGGCGCCAGGGTTTCTCAGCAACCTGTTTTTGGTGCCCAAAAAAGGCGGGGGCGTCCGTCCGGTGATCAACCTTCGTCCGCTAAATGCATTTATCACGTACCAGCATTTCAAGATGGAGGGCATTCATTGCCTTCGAGATCTCTTGCAGTTGGGGGATTGGATGGTCAAGCTCGATCTACAAGATGCTTACCTGACGGTCCCGATGGCGACAGAACACCAGGACTTTCTCCACTTCTGCTGGGACTCGCGGAGGTGGAAGTTCACGTGCCTACCGTTCGGCCTGTCGTCGGCTCCCTGGTGTTTCACCAAGCTCCTGAAGCCGGTGGTGGGCAAGCTACGAGAAAAAGGAGTGCGTCTCATCATTTATTTAGACGACTTGCTCATTATGTCTCAAGACATAGCATCCCTAAGGCTTCATCTGTCCTGGGCGGTATCACTCCTGCAGTCTCTGGGTTTCCTGGTCAACTGGAAGAAGTCAGTCCTCATTCCATCTCAGTCCATGGAATTTCTGGGTTTCCTGATCGACTCGATTCATGGATCCATGCATCTGCCACCCTCCAAGGTGAAATCGATCAAGAAGGAGATCAGGAGGGTGCTGGGACGTCCAGTCATCTCCATCCGGCACTTGGCGCGGGTGATAGGAACATTATCGGCGTCCATCCAGGCCATCTTTCCTGGGCCTCTCCATTATCGTGCATTGCAACGTCTGAAGAACCGTTCCTTGCTTCAGGGCCTATCGTACGACGAAGTGGTTCCGATCGACTGCGAGGCGCGGGAGGAACTGTCTTGGTGGTTGGTGTTACTCCCGATGTGGTGATAGAGTCCGATGCCAGCCTCGAACGTTGGGGAGCCAGATGCGGTCAATTTGCCACAGGGGGCAAGTGGTCGCTGGAGGAAAAGCGACTCCATATAAATTGTCTGGAGCTTCTGGCAGGTTCATTCGCAATTCGAAGTTTCTTGAGGGATTCGTTAGGCTGCTCTGTTCTCCTTCGTCTGGACAACGTTTCGGCGGTCAGGTATATAAACCATCTGGGGGGCACAAGGTCCCGGGACCTGTCGAGTCTGGCCACGGAGTTTTGGCAATTTTGTCTGGCGCACAACATTGCGGTTCAGGCAGAGCATATCCCAGGAATGACCAACCTTATCGCCGACTGGAATTCTCGTCATCTCAAGGATTCCGGGGATTGGCGCTTACTCCCGTCGGTCTTCGAGCGGATCGCGGGTCTTTGGGGCCCGTTGGAGGTAGATCTGTTCGCCTCTCGGCTGAACACCCAGCTTCCCAGGTTTTTCAGTTGGAGGCCGGATCCGGAAGCTCTCGCCTCCGACGCGTTTCTGCAGGATTGGTCTTTCCGCAGGAGTTATGCCTTTCCACCTTTTTGCCTCCTGGCGCGGACGTTGCTCCATCTCCGACGTTGCAATTCCTTGCTCATTCTGATTGCCCCGCTATGGACCACTCAACCGTGGTTCCCGACTCTATTGGAGATGCTGGTGGATGTTCCACGATTGCTCCCGTCCAGCCTGGATTTGGTGGTGGACTTGGAGGGGTGCCCTCATCCTCTTCTACAGCAGGGCCTGCTGCCCTTGATGGCTTGGATGGTTTCAGGGGACCCTGGTGTGTCCAGGGCGTTTCGAGATCGACTCAAGACCTCTTGGCAGGTGCTTGGGCTCCAGGAACCAGACGGGCTTACGGTCATGCCTGGGATGCGTGGGAACGTTGGTGCGTGGGACAACGTGTGGATCCCGTTTCGGCTTCTGTAACGGTGATTCTCCGCTTTTTAACGGAATTCTTTGACGGTGGTTTGGCTTACCGCACGATTAATGTGTATAGGTCTGCTATCTCCGCTGGTCATGTGGGCGTTGCGGGCGTCCCTGTGGGGAAGCAGGCGGTTATATGTCGTTTGCTTAAGGGCATGAGGCTGTCTCGTCCCCCTCGGCCTCGCTACTCGGCTTTGTGGGATGTTAATATTGTCCTTCACTTTTTGGTCACCTGGCCGGATAACGCCCTTTTGTCTCTTCAGCAGTTGTCTGCCAAATTGGTCATGCTCTTCTGTCTTATTTCTTGTAAGCGTGTGTCTGATGTGCGGGCTTTAGATATCTCAGCTAGATCGTTTACTCCGGATGGTGTTGCGGGTTGACATCTCTAGGCGTACTAAGACGTCTATTACCTCGGTATTTTATCCTTCTTTTCCTCACCAACTTCAATTGTGTCTGGTGGCATGTTTGAAGGAATACGAGGTGAGGACGGCCCCCTTTAGGGACCTTTCTTGTCCTGATCTGTTTTTGTCTTGTCGCAGGCCTCATTCTCCTGTGGCTACTACGACTTTGGCTCGTTGGGTCAAATGGTTGTTGGGGTCTGCGGGTATCGACACTTCTGTTTTCGGCCCCCACTCTACGAGAGGGGCCATGGCTTCTAAGGCTGCATCGCTGGGATGTCGGTTGGAGGATCTTCTTAAGACGGCTGATTGGTCCCGAGAGTCTACGTTTCGGGAGTTTTATTTCAAGCCTCTGATCCATTGCTCTTCTGTGGTTGTTGGCCAGCTTTGAACTAGCATAATGGGAGCCTCCGTGTCTTTATAAATTGCCAGATTTTACTAAATTATGACGTAAAGTCATGATTTATAAAGACACGGAGGCGAGCATTATTCCCACCCTAGGTATGTATTTTATGTTTCGTGTTTTCTTCTATTTACGGTGTGTTTCGTTTGTTTTCCCACCCTGTTGTTTTTATGCAATGTGATTATGTGATTGTACTGTGATTATGTGATTGTACTGTTATTATGCTTTATTTTATATGATGTTATATCTATATATATATATATATATATATATTTTGACTCGTTTAATGATATCAGGTGATTTACTGTGCTTTGTCTGTTTCTGGTTCAATTCTCTTCTCGGTCTCTTTCTTCTCAGCGTGAGGTCTCCTTTGGGTTCTGCTGTCGACTGGATGATGTTTTTTCCGTCCGTTTCGGTGGTTGAGGTGCGAGTCCTTTTTTCGTTCACCGGAGTTCCTGTTTTTGTTCGGTTATTCGGCTGTTCTTCGGTTCCAGTTCAAAGAAAAGAGGAAGGTTTATGGAGTCAAGCTGTTATATAGGAAGAGGAGGGGTATCCATGGAGGCCCCTCATTGGATGCTCATATGTGTTGTGATTGGTGTATTTACCTATTTTACATATATTTGTTCTTGTTAACATTTTTTCCTCTTCTTTGCTGCTGAGGGAATAAAGAAAAGAGATAAGCATAATGCTCGCCTCCGTGTCTTTATAAATCATGACTTTATAAATCTGGCAATTTTTTCAAATAGCATTGGATATTTCTAAACTCAGAGCAAACATTAGAATCTATTTAGCAGGTTTGTTTTTCATTACTTTTTTTTTCAATTTTTCAACATATTTTATATTTTTAGAGTAAGTTATATGATACCATCAAAATAATGGTATATAAAGAAAGCCCTTCTTGTCCTGGAAAACACATTATATAACTTGCTCAGTATATGAGAAAAATGAGTAATAAAGTGAGAGAAAAAAACAAGAGAGGTGTGGGGTGTATAGTGAGGGCCATTAGTAGCCGGAAGACTACATTTTACAGATCTCAGAATAACTACCTAACTTCCCTTTTCACCAAAAAAACTGAGCCTTTTAGGAGCCACCTTGGGTTTTCAGTGTTGGTACATAATCCATTGAAAAAATATATATATATACAAATGTGCTCGCCAAAAAAGCCGCAGCCGATAGGCTGGTGTTATAAAAAAAATGACTCTATATACAGTACACCTCATACCTACCCATAAAACTGGCGGCTAACTTTTATAGAAATAAAAAGCGATTACCGGCACGTGGTACTTATTAAGATTAAGTGCGCTTACACTCACACAACACCATCATGTACTGCACCCAGCTTTGGACCAAAAACTGATGACTAATTGCAATCTAAGGTTTCGAGCTTTCCCTCTCTAACAGGTACTCACTTGACATTAGCTCAAACACCCCCCAAAAAACACAAAAACCTTCAGCCTTTCATAGATTTCCTCAGCAATGTATGGCTGTTTACGGGCAGGGAGACAGGGACCCATGTCTGGTTATACCCTTAATTACTTAAGGTGAGGAAAAACAACTTGAGAGCCTCATCTGAGATAAGGAATGGACAGCATTGAAATAGCCTCCCCTATATTTAAGTACCTACTCAGGTGAGACATGACCATTGTTTGCTCACTTGCACCATTACAGAGGAGACCTCTTCATTAGAATATCAGACCGATCCCACTCATCAGGCCAGTCCATACCTGAAATGCATGGCTGGCTTCTTCTGCATGATAATCTTTTTTTATTTAAAATAATTTTATTAATACAAAAAAATGCTAAACAAGTTGATGCCTGTTTTCATATATACATTGTCAGAGACGCAGCCCAGGTCAATACACACACCGTACAACATCTGGTTAATGAAACACTCAGAAATACAGTAAGAGCAGCGTACAATTATAATTCCAGACGTGGCACATATGGTTTAGCACATTAATGGAAGCAACCTGGAAAAATGAGCTTTGATCTTTTCTCCTCCTCACCACAAGGTTATCAAACCATAGAGCATCTTTTATACAACACGTACAACTTATCATAAGCTTTATCAGAGTGGTATGGCTGACAGCCCCCTATTTGCCATGAGTGAGGGACCCATGTCTGGGCAAACCCTGAATAACCTAAGGCGAGTAAATCAACATGGGCACCTCATCTCAGATTGAGAATGGACAGTGCTAAAATAGCCCGCCTTATAGGTAGGTGTCTACTCAGGAGGAAAATCTCCATTCTTTCAATCACTTGTATACAGAGAAAACTTCTTCATTAGCATATCAGATTACTCCCACCCACCATGCCAGTCAAGACCCAAAATTCACAGCAAGCCTTGGCTTCATGATGAACACAACAAGCGCAAACATGCATTGCAGGCTCTCATAAGCCTTGGTAGTGTGGTATGGCTGATATCCCTCTAGGTACAGTGAGCCAGGGACCCACATCTATCTATAATAGCCTTAATAACCTAAGGCGAGAAAAACAATATGGAAGTCCCATCTCTGACCGAGAATGAACAGCACTAAAATAGCCTGCCCTATAGGGGGGTAAGTACCCAGGAGAAAAAACTGCTGTTATTGCTCTCCTGCACAATAACAGTGAAGACCACTACATTTGCATGACAGACTACCACAGATGTTCACGTCAGCCTCTCATAGGGCTCATTGATAGAGTAAGGGTGATATTCCTCTCTGGGCATACTCTGAGAACCACTGCCCTATAGGAAGGTACCTAACCAGGTGGAGCATCACCATTCTTTTTCTCACTTGTATTATTACAGAAAAAGCCTCACAATTAGCATATCAGACCAATCATAAACATACATTCACCCCAGACCCAAAATGTATGGCAAGCAACCCATGCACAAAGAACACAGCAACCACAAACATACCTTTTTTGGTAATCTCTTTTTACACTTCTTATTTTAAACCAAGAAGGCTCAGGGACCCAGCCCTCCTTGCTGTGCATGCAGGTTAGAAAGCTGTGTGCAAGGGGCCCCTTTGAGCCTAAAGGCTCTGCTGTCCTTTTATTACCCAGCCAGGAAAATGCAGCCTAGCAAGCTTCTTCAGCAATGCGAAGAGTAATTAAGTCCAGCAGGCCTGCTTTCCCACAGGTAGCCAGCCAAAAGGCTCAATGGAAGAGCTGAACCTAGCAATCAGCTCATTCCAGGCACCAGAAGCAAGAAGCAAACACTTCAACCTTCACCATTGTGGTCTAGCTGATATCTTTTAGCATGTAGCTAGCCATGGACCCAGGTCTGGGCATACCCTCAATATCTTAAGGTGAGAAAAACAACATGTGATCTTCTTCTCAGACCAAGAACAGTCAGCATTGGATTAGCCTCCTTTTTTTTGTTCACTTGCACCATTACAGAGAAGACCGCAGTATTAGCATACAGAGAAGGCCTCAATATTAGCATACAGAGAAGGCCTCAATATTAGCATATCAGACCGGCCCCACCCATCACATCAGTTAAGATCCAAAATCGATAGCAGGCTTTACTGACACAGACATGCGATATGTTTATTGAATATTTCTTTTCAATAAACAACATATTGATACAACCAATGGTGGCGTCAAAAAGCAGTACTGTGACACAGCACAGGGCAACATGTATACAGTACAACTTCAGTGACCAAAAAGCTCAACAATACAGTAAAAGCGGTGTACAACTCCAAGTCCATGCATTGTAACCTCTCATAGGTTGCAAAAAGGGTGTGGGGTATATAGTGAGGGCCATTAGTAGCCAGAAGAGGGAGGAGGTTCTGCCATTTTACAGATCTCTGGTCGGACCTCACCTAGAGTATTGGGGACACTCGGCTATGCCCTGGTTCTACTCGGACGTGGGCAAATTTGTAAGGGAGCACCAACTGGAGGGAGTTAAACCAGACTTGTGGTTACCCTGTGTGATCCACAAGCTCATCAGAGCCAAAGACACTATCGAGAACATCCCAGGGCTCCCCGACGCCACAGCCAAGACTGTCTGGGCTAACGTGTCGTCGAGCAGGCTAACCAACAGGCACAAAGACATGGCATGGATGGCCATTCAGGGAGGCCTCCCCCTAAGGACATTTATGCATGCCAGGGGGCTGTGCAGATATAGACACTGCCCACAGTGCATCGTGGAGGAGGAGACTTCCCTCCACTTGTTCTGGCAGTGCCCGTTTGCACAGGCCTTGTTCAGAGCCCTGGAGCTGGATCTCAAGGACTCTATCGAGAGAAAGTACCGGTCCTACCATTCGGTACTTTACGGACTTTTCCCAGGGACACACACGGAGAGCGCCATTGAGGATGCTTGGCGCCTCATGTGCTGCGTAAAGGACGCTCTATGGTTTGCCAGGAACCGCCTGGTGCTGAGGAGGGAGCAGGTCACAGTCCGTGACTGCCGCAGGCTTATCCACAGCCTGCTGAGAGACTACTCCTTAGGGCTGGGAAAGCAATGGAGCCTGAGGTGTTGAATTGCCTCGGCAGAAATGCTGGAGTCACCGTGTGTGTTATTGCACGCCACTGCACACGGTGAGCGCACGATCTCACTGGAGGCCTACCAGCACTACCTTTTCTCCATGTACCTTCTGGTCTTGGGGTTAAGATGATTTATTTTTGAATCCAGCAGGCCAGCAATGGTCTGTCCTTAAATTATTTTTCTTTAATTTATTCATCACTTCGTTTTTGCCTATTAATTTCCCTTTATTTGAATTCACGGCCCCCACGATGATTTGGCACACGTTTTTGGACACTGTTTTCTTTTTAGAGGCAGTGAAGCCTGGACTTTGCTGGAGGAGGATTGGGAGCCTTCTGGCCCTTTCCTCTCTTCAAGAAGGCCAGCAATGGAGTCTCACTCTTCGGGGTGAGACTCAAAATCCGACCCTCACATGGGGGGGGGGTTGGAATTTGTCCGAGTTCTCCGTGAGGGAACTCGGTATTGTAGTCTGGCTTCTGCTGCCTTTGGCACAGTTGCGGCACCCAGGCTCCAAAAACAAAAAAAAAATTGGGGACAGTTCTGGAGACATCATCTCTAGAAGGACACATTGGAGGGGGTTTAGAGGAGGACAACAAATGAAAGCTACAAATGATCAGGAAAAACTAAAGGATTTAAATTTGTCTTGTTTGGGATGAAAAAAAGAGAGACAGGGGGATGGGAGAGAGACATATAAGTACAGGAGTTTAATAAAGTACAAGAGGAAAGTTTATTTCAAAGGAGGAGAAAAATTAGAACAAGAGGCCAGAATCTTACACTAGAGGATCAGAGTCTGAGATGGAATGGGGGGCAGTTTGAAGATAACCCCACAGAAGCCAATCCAGGGGCGGAATTTAAACATGCATGGGCTAGGCACAAAGCCACCCTGACTATAGCACCGGACCAGGTTAAAATGGACGGACAATACGGCCTGAACGGTTCTTTTCTGTCTTCAAATTCTACGTAGTAATATGTAATATTACGCTACCCCCCACGTTATAATTCTGCCGGCTGTCCTGATATGAATGGCTTGCCTACCAACAGCTTCTTTTTAACCAACACCTTTATCAACGGGTCCCCAAAATTAGGGTCTGGGTGCTTTTATTTGTCGCTGTGAATTATGTATTTATACAGTTGTGTTTGGTATTATCAATATACCCCACATTGTTATTTACACTTCCTTTCATCGGGGGTTTGGAAAATAATTCGACAATCGATACATTTAGATTTTACAGCCATGTTCTTCCCTTTGGTGCTCAGAGAGGCCGGGATCATCGCAATCCAAACGCTGCAGAACATCAGCATGCTGAAGGTGATGTACTTGGCCGGTAACGTCATGTCGAAAAAAGTTATAATAAAACTAACAGCTGCCACACAGACTCAATCCAGTGCCGGTGCATTAGTGAGCCTTTGGCTCCTCAATAACCAAAATTCCTTTATTAATTTTAAGCCAAGACATTCATAGTTATTCATAGTTATTACAGGGCCCACTCAACGCTTCGTTCAAAGGGCCCTCGCTGGAATTTGCCCGCAATTGAGTTAATAGAACTTTATCTAAGGGTAGTTTGGAAGGAGTGGGGTTGTCTGCACGTGTGTGTGTGTGTGTGTGTGTGTGTGTGGTTTTGTCCATTTATTATATGGAGATATTGCAGATATGTGTAGCTCTAATGGGCCAAATACCTTCAGATCCATTCACAGGCTGGTTATCGTCCATATTGACCTTAACAATGTCAGATACATGCCCCATTCTACAACCCTGCTTTTAGTAAATGTCTCTTTGTGTTCATGCTCGGTTTCATCAAAATTATATAACATTTTGGAAAAAATATACAGCATAGAATTCCAGCGCTAGAAGCTAATATAGCAAAAATCTCAACGATGACGGAGTTTTTCCCCGTAACGCTCATATAAGCCGGGATAAAAGAGATCCAGACGTTACAGAAGATCAGCATGCTGAAGGTGATGAACTTGGCTTCATTAAAACTGTCCGGTAATTTTCTGGCCAGGAAAGCGACAACGAAACTCACAGCGGCCAGGAAGCCCATGTACCCCAGAACAGTGTAAAAGGCAACCACTGACCCCTCATTACACTGAATAATGATCTTTCCAGGAGAGGAGTGAGTGTTCATTTCCTGGTACGGAGGGGAAATAGACAACCAGCAGATGCAAATGACTACCTGAATAAATGAGCAGACAAACACCACACAGTTTGGTATTTTGATTCCCATCCATTTCATCCAAGTGCTGCCGGGTTTGGTGGCTTTGAAAGCGATGCAGACCATGATGGTCTTGGCCAACAGAGAAGACACAGCTACCGAGAAGAGGATCCCAAAAGCAGTTTGTCGCAGCATGCAGGTTACATCCTCAGGACGACCGAGGAACAGAAACACACAGAGGAAGCTCAGGATGAGGCAGACCAGGAGCAGGAAGCTGAGGTTCTGATTATTAGCTCTGACAATGGGGGTGTCCTGGTATAAAATAAATATCCCCAAAATAACGGAGGCTATGACAGACATGAAAACTGATATAGAGCCAAATACTGACGCAACTGAATCCTCTTTGTAGGACAAGAATTCAATGGGTTTTGGAACGCATTTATCCTTCTTCTCATTAGGATGTTGGTCTTCAGGACATTTTTCGCAAGATTCTCCATCTATAAGATATATCAAAATTATACTAATTTATAAAAGTCAGTTATGGACCAAGTAATGCATGGATAATGAGTCCACTTCATCATAATATCCGTCAGTAACATGCTCTCTGTTGCAGATTGTCCTATTAGGAAGCTGAACCCATTTACATTTAGCTGTCTGCCATCTAGGGGAGGTTTCCAGAGCCTGGCTTATCTTGTATTAGTGAATACCTGGGCCATTGAGTCCGGGCCAGCAACGTGTAGCCAGAGAGAGCTCCAGTTGGAAGAAAGGCTTTTATTTAATGATTTTTTCTTTTCGGGATATTCATTTTCTTACCCCAGGACTGTGCTTAAGATCCTTATAAGTGACTTTCTTTGACCGTCAGATAACTGGGTTTTGTCACAATTGTCAGTGTTAAATTTGCTGTTTTAATATGTTTTTATTACTGTAGGAAATATCTATATTTTAGGGTTGTTTTATACAATAGAGCAGAGAGGTACATTTGAGCCCATAAATGACCCTGACTTTCTAGTGCTTTTGCTGCATTTATTGGGTTCAATAATGTGATTTCTGACCTTTCATTAAAACACCAGGGACAAGGTTACAGGGAGCGCTGATCCCGGTCAATAAACTCTGACACGCGGAAAAAGCTGATATGCACCTGTTGTGTTGGAGATCGCTCCTTCCGAGCAGGAGACGCAGTCAAAGCAGCAGGTGTGCTTTCCTTTGTGCAAAATCCGTCTATAGCCAGGAGGACAATCTTCAGAACATCGAGAGCGAAGAATCTTAAAACCAAGAAATCAGAATTGGAGGAAATATCATTGCCCATTACTCTTCCAATGTTCCACCCATCGTCCTGCCTTATGATCCTCCCATAAGCACACCTTATGCTTCTGTTGCACATTCTCCATCATCCTGCCTTAATCAGAATACCTTCAGCCAATTAGGGGCCCCTTCGAGAGAACAGAGAGATCGGGTCCCCCTGCTTGGCTGGGCCAAGTAATGGCTGTACCCTCGTGGTAGTGGCCCTGGTCTCCAAATTAATGGGGAATTATTTTTATGTCACACTATCTGTATCTGAGTCACCCCTGTCCCCGAGGTGTTAATCATATGTTATCCTGACCCCTTCCTCGCCACAAGCCAATCTCAACTGCTTCGGCCCAGTCACCCCTACTGAAGTTTCTGAGATCCCCTCATCCCCTGCTTTGTGATCTCGGCTCGTTAACCCTTTGTGATCCTGTGCTGGCTGTCCATGACCTTCTGGACTGATTATTGACTTTTGTACTGAGTGTATGCACCTTCTGTATTAAAGCTGCCAGACCAGTCTACAGTATATCATGTATGTTTTAGAATATCTATAGGTTTATCCATTAACATGACAGCCATGACAGCAGCGGTTTCATCTCTGTGGCTTCTCTCTGGCCGACTCCATTGAGCTGAATCATTCAACTGTGCTACAAACTCTAGGGTTAGTGAATACACCCCATACAGGCTATACAATCATACATGTACTCAGCATAACATGCCATGTATACTAGGCTTTCCTACTATTTTACATTTCATGAATGTAATAAACTCGGGGGAGGGGAGTTATATATTATTTGGAACAGTTCTTTCTCAGGGTAATAAGTCGCATGTTTATAACTGACCTCCCTGGAGTGATGTTTCCATGTTATGAGGCTCCTATTAATGCCAAGTTGCTTCCCTTCTGGAGCCGATACATTGAAGGTCCCCACATGTTCTTCTAAGATGCTATGGTTGGAACATGCCAAGTAATTATTAATGTGATAGACAGTCGCCATCTCTCCATTCTCATTAAAGTAGATTTCCTCCCCGGTGTAATCCATGAAATGAATTCTTCTTAAAATTTTCTAAAAGAAGAGATTTTGCCAGCTGGATGTCATTGAAATATTCATCACAAGATTTCATACAATTTTCACTCAGTTTGGTAAATGGAACAGCCTCCCATCAGACGTATTCGAGGCTAATAATAATGAGAACATGTAATCATGCATGGGATAACCATATGGCTCCTGAATCTAAGACGAGACTCGGAGATTTAACAATTCATTAAGGTCTCTACATGAGGAAAATCGGTCCGTGTTTCTCAGCACCCATTGGATTATATGTTATGCGAGGTCACCTCAGTCTCTCTTCCTGGAGAAATCTAACCGTGTTGATCTTCGCTATTAAATAATGAAGTAAGCGAGCTGAAACCATAACTTTCCTGCCAACTCTCCCTTTGGTGAAAAAAACTCTCAGTATGTCCAGCTTGGGGGTGTATGGGCCAGCAAAGAAAACAATCTAAAATCACATTTAGCATTTGGTATTTTGCCTACAAACAAATAATTTGACAGCAGATACAACATCACCCGTTTCTCCTGCTCCTGCGCAACTTAATCAGTCGTTGGTCTGGTCTTAGATTCAGGAGCCATAGGCCTATCTCATGCATGTTTAATACCCTCGCTGTATTACCCACTACCACTAAAAGTAAAACGTCCCTCAAATCCACCTAAGCCTCTGACTCTCTGGTGTCTGACCCTCCTGTCCTTTATTCAATCGTTTTCTGTATTTAAATGTCTCTCTCCCACCCCCCCTCTGTCTTCTCTGCCACGCTAGACAGATCGAGTTCCCTCAGTCTTTCCCGATCATTTTTAAACCATTCCCCATTTTAGATATCCTTCTAGAGATGGAATTTTCAGAATACTGCCCCCAATACTCTAGATGAGGTCTGACCGAAGATCAGTAAAGGGGCAGAACCTCCTCCCTTTACCTGCTACTAATGCCCATGGATCTGAAGAAGTGGCCTCTGAGATCTGCAAAGCTTATGTGATTCTCCATTTTATCTATGTCAGCCCAATAAAAGGTATTCTCTATGATTCTCAGATATATCCCCTGTATTGGGCCACAAGAAGCTGAATACATGGATTCCTCTGACAGAACCAATAAGGCGCATTACATGCTTTCTGGAATATAGCCTAATAAAACAGTGTGGTGATGAAAGGATGAAAATGTAGGGTAAGCTTAAAGATGTGAATAAAATTAAAATCAATTAGAAAAAATCATTAATCAATCTACATCGGGTTCTTCATGGCAGACAAAGGCCCTAAATGGCAGTATCAGGGAAAATGGTTCTTATGGATTGTGGTCCCCCTACGCAGTTTCCTGCTTTTCCATTGGCGCAAACAAACAATTCAAAGAACACGAACCTAGAATTGTCTCCTTACTAATAAACCATTGTTAAACATCACAAATCTAAATCTGAAGAACATATATACACCATGTGACCAAAAGTATGTGGAAGATCCTTCTAATTATTAGGTTTTGGTGCTTCAGCCGAACCCATTGTTTAAAGGCGTATAAAATCAAGCACATAAGCAGTAGAATGGGTCAAACGTGTAACTGTCAGAGGACGCCACCTTTACCATAACTCTGTTCTGGAATTTCTTCACTACAAGAGCTGCCCAGGTCCACTCCAAGTTCTATTATTGTAAAATGGAAGTATCTATGAGCTCAGCCACAAAGCTGTAGACCACAAACACACAGTGTGAAGTGTAGCATATATTAATCGCCTGGCCTCGCTAACCAAACTAACTCTGGAAGCAACATCAACACATGCACTGTGTAGCGGGGCCTTCATGGCTCAGCAGCTGAACATAAGGTCGGGGGCTATAAATTTTGTCCCTTGGTACAAGTGAAGGGTAATGCTACAACATGCTTCCAACTTTGTGGCCCCAGTTTGGGGAAGGCCCTTTCATGTTCCAGCATGACTGTACCCCTGTGCACAAAGGATGGTAAATAAAGACATGGTTTGATATGGAGAAATAAAGACATGGTTTGATATGGAGAAATAAAGACATGGTTTGTTATGGAGTGGCCTTCACAGAGCCCTGACCTTATCCTCTTTGGGATGCAGATTGAGATCCAGGCTTTCTCACTCAACAACAGTGTCTGACCTCACAAATGCTCTTTTGGCTGAATGGGCACAGATTTCCCAAAACACTCTGAAAATCCTTCCCCTTCCATAAAGGAAGGGGGTGCAATGCCATATTATTACCCGTGGTTTTGGAATTGGATGTCCAATAAGCTCATATAGATGCGATGCTCAGGTGTCCATATAATTTTGGTCACATAGTATACTTTTGCTTAAATTCATTTACCCCATAGTTAGGTTTATGTGATGTTTTTTCAGATGTTTCTGCTTTCTTTGAAAAGTATTGTTGCATTAAATGCAGAGGCAGAGCCATAGCATAGACTGATATATACACATGGTACGTGATCCGAAATCGAACGCTGTCATAAAACTGTCTGCCAAGCCTGGTGATTCCATCCGTCCTGCTGCAGTTTGAAAACGATGACTTTGTAATTCTTCCAATGAATTTGTTCCAAACAGAGTCTGAAGTTAAACAACGTAAATAAAATAAACGAATGTCTTCCAATAGAAGGTCATTGGGTCGATTTGACGGGCTGACATTCTCTAGAAAAATCTGAAGTTTGGTGAGGCATACGATAGGGCGTGAAAACGCCAAACCTCCATCAAAAGGAAATCTGTGTCCTTCTTCCATAAGTAAGACAATATTCCAACTTGCGGGGATAATGTAAGTCTTGTTTTTAAAGTCACCACTTTCTCTTCTAAGCAAATATAAAAATTCCCCAGAAAATGTCCCGGTGAGTATAATTATCTGTGAGGTTGAACTATTAAGGATAACTTTATGTCTGTTTATCACTTGCATTCTTTCATTGGAGTCTCTTGGAGGTATCTTTAGTGTGAACTCAAAGCATATACCATGGATTTCACCCATGTTCTTCAGTACTCGAGTCTGTCTCTCCCCGACATCGTCATCTGAAGCGAGGATACCCACCCAGTTCCACCCAAAATGTTTGAGAAGTTTCACAATGGCGTTAAACTGGACTCGGTCACTCGGAAGGGTTTGGAAGAAAAATGGGTATAGCTTTTTGTTTGTTAGAAGAGGATCTGTCGCTCCATAGCTGATCTGAAAATATAGGGAAAAAAACTAAAAAAGGTGAGTAGACAATGTGATGAAGCAGCAGGAGAAGCCAGTGAGATGTTGGGTTGTATAGGAAGAGGCAAGAAAAAAAATGTATTAAAAGATCGATTTAAAGATTGCTGGTGAAACCACATTTAGAACCCAGACTCCAGTTCTAGACAGAGGTTATGTTTCTTGAGAGCTCCCAGTAGCTGCAATTTTCCCTGCCTAAACCAAACCTTTTCAACCACGGATTGTTGGTTGGTGGGCAGCATTATAGATTTAAGGAAACTAATCACCCAAAAAAGCTGATCAAAAAGCAAAACAAGTTATCAACATGATTTATAGCACCAAAAGTAATTCATGCCATTAAATCACCTTGTCAGTCTCAATTGCGTGGCAGTAAAGAGTTCAATATGGATAAAAGCTATCCCCTTTTTACTCCCTGCCCATTCGTTGTGGCCTAAATTTTTGATTTAGGAACAAATTTGTTGCCCGGTGCCCACATTCTAGACTTCTGCATTCGGATTTGTATAAAGAGATTTACAGAATTTTGGTAAATTCAACGATTCGTACGAAGCCCTGAAAGTGAAAAACAAAGCAAAAGCTCAGATTTATAGCTGAAAATAGAAGATGCAGAAGAAGATGTGAAAGATGTGGAAGTGTTCGACAGAAGTGGGAGTGGTGAGTGACAGTGTGAGAGGCTGAGTGAGAGTGAATGTGGGTATCAGGCAACACAAATTTTTTTCCCAAATTAAAAATGCTTCCTAATTCTCGGCCGAAAGAATGAACCGAAAAATGTGTCCAAATTGTTTTTGGCCAATTTACATGTGTCCACCACATTCACTCTCTCACTCACTCTCTCGGACTCTCACACACTCTCATTCTAGTTCTCTCTCACACGCTGTCTTAATGTTCCCCACCTTCTCTGCCGACCACTTCTGCTTCTGCATCTTCCTCCCCATCTTTTTCCTCTTCCTTCTCTCCTCTATCTCCAATCCTTAATCTGCTATCTTCTTTCTTTGTCTGCATCTCCGCGGACATAACCCGGCGGCAACTTGTACCAAAATTGCGGCGATGCAATAAAGTTCTCCCCGATCCTCTAATCAGGGGAGGGGACGTCACCGCAAGCGCCATTATTTTTTCCCTCAGGGGAACTGGTAGATTTTAGAGAACATTACTTGGGAAGTCCTTAACTTAAGCTCGCAACTCAGTGCCCTGAAATCACTTTAAGGTCCTCATCAGCAAAAGTCTACTTCCCGAATCATCACTAGGCTATACATGAACTGAACAATGTAATATATATATATTTAGATATATACACACTGAGTGAGGGGGGATACAGAGATACATATACAATGCCAATCACTCTTTTCTTCCTTAATTATAAAACATCTCCTACCTGTGGGTAATCGTACAGGCTCAGTATATTGGCGATATGTAAGGATGTTTCTGAAGACAGATCTCCAATAACCCCAGCCAGTTTGCCGTGACTCCTGCAGGAGTAATTGGGGACAGTCCTAGAGGGTCCGGATAATATCCGTAACACATTTTCTATGGCCTTATTCACATCTCCGCAGGAATCGAGTGCATGGTATCCCAGAGTCACATTGGGTAAAAAATCCGGATTACTGTTTATCTCATCGATGGCAAAGATGAAAGCCAAGAGATGCCTGTAGTACTGAGACATTGGGCTGTGGGAAAGAAGTGAGTGGTGTAAGATATATATATTTATATGACGTCTTGAATCAGCTAATCGGGCAAGCTGTTTAAGGCTATTTAGTGAACATAAAAAAACACAAATTGCCATTACAGCCCCACCTCATGGCTGGTATTATAGAAATAAAACTAGCCAGCCAACCATACAAAGAGGGCAAAAGAAGAGTCCATGTATCAATGGTGCACTTACCAGCACAGCTGATGTGAGTGTAAAACATATGCCACGGGCATCCAGATGGACTTAACCCAATGGCTCCATCGATAACTCTCCGAGTTAAGGACAGGGAACCAAGCTTTCCCTTTCTCATGGATCTCATGGATACTTACAACTTACAACCAAGAAGCATTTTCAAGTTCATAAGCCATGAGCAATGAGGTCCACATCTATACTTACCTTTTCACTTAGGGAGAACCACAACTGATCCCCCTAAGGAAACAAATGCAAGGATGTCTAAGAACAACTAAACCAAGAAATAGCAACTATTTGATAACCTGCCTTATAATGCGTCCACACTCTGGAGCATCTCAAACTTTAGTGCGCATGTGCTGTTATAGAAATGCACACCAAAATAAAGAAGTAACACTTCAAACCTCTACAGGGGTGAAGAGTCCATACATTTTGAATACAAAGAAATATAAGAACAACTCGACCATGAGCAGGACAACTTAATAGTCTGCTCTATGGTGCGTCGCCACTCAGGAACATCGTAAGTGCTTCACATCAAACCCGAATCCTCCAAGAGGATGCAAGCTGGACTACCTGGAGCAAGATGAGCGTAAATGACATGTATGTGTGGTGTGTCAGCTTCACGTGGCCAAGAAACATCCCCGAATCATGACTGGTTTCAAGCTGAGGAATTCACACAGAAGAAAAAAAATCTCCTGATTTTGGAACAACAACTACCCCAACACAACAAAACTACCCCTCCCGGTAACACAAATACCAACGACCTCAAAGACATCCCACTTACTTTCCTAGGATTTGGGGCTCCTATGTTTTTTTTTCACACACCAGGCAGGTTTTGGGATGATTGCTGCACACTGGGCTACCTGGCGCCAAAACATTCCCACACTTTATATGAGCGCGGTTTCCAACGTAGGATGTCAATGTTACGGAGTCCCAAGAGACTCCCAAATCATGAGACTACAAAGCGGTCCCAACTTTTTTACCATTGAAAAGCAAACGCACATCTCATCATTATGGGGGGGGGGGTGAGCTGAAAGCACTTTGGCTGCAGATATTGAAGCCCATTTAGTCTTCCCATTTTATATCTCAAGAAGGTGGCCCTATCGTTGTTGCGAAGGTCGTAGCATCCCCCTTCTACCAAACATACATTAGCCATCAAAATACAGAAAAATGCTGAGTATAAAACAAAGGAATAAAGCAAATTAGTGACAGTATCAGGACCGGGGGATTAAAGAGTTAGAGATTCTTTGGATTGCCTATAAATTTAAAGCAAGTACTCGCTGAATACCAATTTCATATGGTGTGGGACAGATGAGGGTTTCATGTAAAACCAAAAACCTGCACTCAGCATAAATAACACCGACCCTGAACTGCAGACAATAAATAGATAAAAAATAAATGTGATAGAAAAAACTACTTACTGAAGGCAATAAATGATTTGCTTTTTCTCCACTAATTTAATCCTTACTGTGAAGATCCCTCCAATAATAAAGTCTCCATCCTGGACGTATTTGGGCTCAAATATAGCAATTCTGGGGGATAGACGGCATCCCGGTGTCACTCTATGAAAACCCCCTTCTGCCGACAGCAACCACAGACAGGCCATCACTGCAGACAGAGCGGATCTGCCACCCGTCAGAAAGCCCTGGGTCTTCTCCATGAAATAATCTTCTCCCGGGGGAGCTCGCTGCAGGTCTGTTGGACGCGTGACGTCTCGTAACTAGACCTGCATCTTGCAAATAAGTCTGATTAGCCGAGTTGAACGTTTTTATATTCTCTGGAAGGGAGTCTGGAGATTTAGGTGACGCGTTTAGACCATAAAAGAACTGCACGTACTGGGAATAGTTTCGTAATTATTTTTTTTTTAGACTTTAAGCTCTGAGAAACTCAGTAGTAAAAAAAAAAATATTTAAACTGGAGTTATAATAAATGAAGTGTTTATGCAAACGGCTTTAATACAAAACCTGTACACTGAATAACCCTGATACGCTGGCAGAAAACTGCCCAACCTGTTCTGGACCTCATTTGCCAGTCTATGATTTGGGGGGGGGGCAGGTAGAGGAGCAGCACACCTAAAGTGAGATGTAGGATCAAATACGATTTCATGACCTCGGATGAAGTGGAGGCCTGTCATCATAACCCTAAGCGTAGGGAACAATAAAGTAACTTTGGTCTCCAACCCCAATAACCCTAACCCTGAGGGTTAATTACTGCCATTGAGACTCCAAAAGCAGGGCCAAAAACACAGTTAGGAGCCTCATGGAGAGCAGGTGGACAAAAGTTCTAGTCTTTAAGAAAGCGCGTGTCTAAATATAAAACAAAGATTCCCAACATATGGATAGCTATTTAAGAAAATATCATAGCTGGTAATGAGAAAACCGGTGCCTTGGAATGGAATAAAACCTTAGTTGTTGTTTTGTGATTTATCTCCCAGATCGTTCCCAGGCAGTGATTGAGGATTCCAGTCTGTAGCCAGTGAGGAAAAGCTACATTGAAACCAAATCTTATAATAAATCCAGCAGGGGGTGAACGGGGTATAAAAGGGAGTTAAATGGAAACATCTCTACAGGAACAAAAACCCCATCTTTTAGAATCCCCAACATATACTATAAGAACAAAAGTATTGGGAAACCTGACCATTACACCAACAGGGACTTTCATTACATTGCATTCAACTACATACACAATATGAAAATGCCCCTCCCCCCTTTGCAGCTATAACGGCTTCCACTCTTCTGGAAAGTTTTGCCCGTTCATCCAGTAGAGTATTTGTGAGGTCAGGCGCTGATGTTGGACGAGACGCCGGGTCGCAATCTCCATTCCAGTTCTTCCTAAAGGCGTTCAATGGGGTTGAGGTCAGGGCTCTTTGCGGCCGGTCAAGATCTTCCGCCCCAAACTCATCCAACCAAGTCTTTATGGACCCTGTTTTTTGCGCTGTGGCGCAGTCATGCTGGAGTAGAAAAAGACCTCCCCCAAACTGTTCCCACAAAGTTGGAAGCATAGCATTGTCCAAAATGCCTTGGATGGATTTTAGATGGGTCATAACCAAGCCTCATCTCTCACCGTTGTTAAGTGTCCAGTGGGATGAGGGTAAAAGATAATGAACTACCTTGTCAGGAGGTATGAAATCCCCCCATGCCCACCCTCTAACCTCCCATCCCGTGCCCGGTGAAGTTTATGTCTGAGAGGAATGCCTGTGTTGCAGGCTGAAAGGAATTAACAGTCTGTACAGAAAATGACCAAGAGTTTGTTTGTGAGTTGAATAAGAAATAAGGTGTCCTCATCCAAAACATAAAAATAGTTAAAATATGAACTTCCCCAAAAATTACAACGAAATGGAAAAAATAGGAACAAAATTGAATAAGTAAGAAAATAAAAACGGGGTGATTATTAGTATCTCTTTCTCCAACACATGCGCAGTGTCGTGGTAAATAAATCGCCATAATTGGGACGAAGTATAACCCTCTCACCAATATTCCCAACTAGAAGGAATTAAAGGTTAAAAAAAAACAAAACCAAAATCTATGAAGGCATGAACCCCCATCCTACTGTAGAAACACAATTAACAAAACAACAACCAAAAAAAATACAGAAACAGGGGTCCCCAAGACTAACCAACAGGGCAAAAACTGTCCCCTCTTCCCCTTCTGCATGGTAATTAAATCAACCTTGGCTATATAGTGTCCATAGTGGGGGGGGGGTAAAAATGTCTAAACCTTTGGAGAAGCACAAATTCCACGACCAAGGGCAGGACGCAATTTTACCTCATGACAGTATCCTAGGAAAAGTGGGTATGCAGGCCAATAATACTATTTTGCTCTCCAGTAGGTTGGCCACATGGGCCATTTTGCGTAACCAATTCCTATCTTTGAGTTTCTACATCCCATGTACTGCAGCAATTTACGTATCCTGGAAGAACATTGGTTTCATTCACTTAGAAGGTGAGAAAGCAGTCAAGATAAGGGTTTACTCAACTGATGAGACTCTACCAAGGTCATCTGTTGACACCCACAAAACAACTTGCATATTCACTAAGATAAATTGTTTGTGAGTACCTCGGGCCAAATAGTCACAGAGCTTTCAGTGGCATCCTCTCCCCCAGTGGCGGATGTCACAAGACCTGCAGCCATGGTTGCCGAAGTTCACCAGGAGGTCAAGTCTGTGGAGGTGCGACAAAGGAAGATAAAGAGGACACTAGAGAAGACACAGAGCTGTGAGACATGGAAGCCTTCAAAAAAATAGTTTAAAAAAATGTTTGCTGGGTGGTTATTTCATCTGTAATGCGTGGGACTTTGTGACGATGTCCCAAGATCAGGGACTAACTCTGGGGTGTGCATGTAGAACGGGTCAGGCAGGAATCTGTGAATAACTGCTAAACAAACCCAGATCAGGAGAATCATGGTCAAAATAAAATAAGCTAAAATTGAAAACTGTTGATATAATTTGCCTTAATGGGCCAAAGGTGAAACGCAGCTGGGTTTGGCCGTTGGCACGGGTTTAAATGGACAAGTTCTCCAGCTTCCATATTTACTACCGATGACTCAACTGTAAACACGACAGCAAAACAAGTCAACTGATACTGTTTATTTCTGTAGAAACAGCTAGACGAGGGTCTTAAAAAGATAATAAACACCATCGGGGGGCTGGGAGAGTACCTGTGCCCCCACCTCATCCCATGCCCAGCAAGATGTCAACTTTCCTGAGAGCCATGAACCCCACTTGTGTCTCTCCACCTGTCTCCATACCCTGGCCTGTAAAATGGTGGGTGAAAAAGTACTAAAAAACCATGCAAACCATTTTTTACCCATTTTTAAACTTATTTGCACCTGCATTTGGGATGAAAAAGAACTTGATTGTTTTGTGCCTCCTACAAATGGTTAATTTGACTTTAGCCACAGTTGGCAAAAGTTGAAAAAAAAAATTAGGTACACTTTCCAGCACTGCTTGAACATTTACCACACCCACTGCCCCTAAAGCTCCACCTACTCGGCCCTACCCACATAATTAGCATAATCTAGCTCCGCCAGGTTATGATGGCACTGATTATATGTCACACTTTCACCCTCTCTCACATTCTCATTCACTCTCTCATGCTCTTCCACACTTTCACTCACAATCTTTTACATTCTCATTCATGCTCTCTCACACTCTCACTCTCTTACACTTTCTCTCATACTCTCTCACTATCTCACATTCTCACTCTTATTCACACTCACATTTTCTCACACTTTCACTCACTCACATTTGTGTTCTGTCATATACTCACTCTTTCCCACTCTCTTACATTCTTTTACACTTTAACTTATTCATACTCTCTCACTCTCTCAGGCTCTCACTTTCTCTTGCTCTTTCACTCTATCTTACTTTCACTCACACTCTCGTTTTCTTTAACTCACACACTCTTGCTCTCTCACATTTGCACTAACACTCTTGCTCACTTATTCATGCTCTCACTCACACTTATACATGCTCTCTCACCCTCTCATGTTCTCACACTCTCTCACTCAGACACTCTCACTCAGACTGTCTCACAGTCTCACTCACTCTTATTCATGCTTTCTCACACTTACTCATGTTCTCTCACTCAGACATCTCACACTGTCTCACACTCTCACTCATGCTCCTTTACACTCTCACTCACACACACTCTATCCCTCTCGCTTAATGTCTCCCTACCTTCTCTATCAACTGTTTCTGTGTCCCTGTTTACTTTTCTGCAGCTCCACTTCTTTTCTTGCCTCTTCTTCTGCTTTCTTTCTTCTGTCCTCTTCTCCCTGGCGCCAGCTCCGCTGACCAAGGCCTCAAAAAGCACTGCCTCAGAAGGCCGGAAGAGGTTGTGCACAAAGACTCTGCCCCTTTGAAGAAACACTTCTGAAGGCATGGCCAGGAGAAAGAAGGCGTGCATGGGCAATTCAGATACAGCTTCACTGAGCCATGAAGACTCAGCAACCCATCAGAGTTCTGCCACCGATCTCTTCAGCGGCCATGGCCCTCCAACAAATTTAACTTTGCGGCCAGATACCCATATACCCAGTAACCAGTCTCGAATGTCCCAGCTAAATCAAGACAGTTGGCAAGTATGCTTATTATTCAAGGCCAATGATTTTTTCAACCTGGGAGTTATATTATTTTTTATATTATATACATATAATATACTCCTCAATCCCATTCACTGTTGATGGGGTTAGATATGATTTAAATACTATACTATATATACTATAATACTGTAACCAAGGATCGTAAACCATGCTCCCTTTCATCCCCATCCCACCAGTTTTAATTAAAGAACCCACATTTCGGTGTGGGGGTCTCCAAGTAAATATGGAATCTTTTGCTTTTTGTAGTTGTCATAATTCAGTATTACATAAACTTTACCTCACATAAAGGCCCACAAGACTAACAGGAAGGAAGTGATGCCTGCGGCTTCTACCAGGCCATTGACAGCAACCTAGAGGGTTTTGTTTTCTAAATATCTTATGAATTTGTATGTGTGGTAAAAAACGTGTCGAGGGGGGTGGGTTTTGCTCTTTCCATGGGGTCCCCCCCTATGGACAAAGTACGATGTCCACCGCTCGTCTGCTGTTTCTGTAAGCATGTTATCATTTATGTAATGACTCCTGGCCAGCGCTTGCTGAATTGTTCTGAAATGAATGTTGGGGACTCGTGTTCTGATAGTGGCTATTACTTTTTTTCCCGGAATTTGACATGCACCTTCACCTTGATGTGATCATCATCTACCATAAAAGGCTTCTGTTATTACCATACCTGGGAACTTTTGGGCTTCGGCAACCTGGACTCTACCCTTGCAGGACACTGCCAGGACTGCCCACTGATGGGCCGTCTCGCTGACATCAGGGGTGTTTCCACTGTTTTCAGTGGGCGTTCCCATTGACATCAGTGGGTGTTCCTGCTAACATTGTAGGAAACACCCCCATTTAAAGGGAAAATGGTCCTGAAGTGGGGCGTGTCAAGACTCCGCTCCCCCTTTTAATGAAGCTAAGTACATCACCTTCAGCATGCTGGTGTTCTGCAGCGTTTGGATTGCGATGATCCCGGCCTATCTGAGCACCAAAGGGAAGAACATGGTGACCGTAGAGCCTTTTGGTTTCCAGTGCAGGACTTTCAGAATGTATATTTTTTCCAAAATGCTTTATTATATTAAAAATATTGTTGTGACAAACCTCTTTGATGCTCCTCAAAAACATGACTTTACAGTACATTTAATGGATCACCAGATAAATGGCCATGCCGTAGCTCTTACTGTCCCACTTGGGAATCTTTATGGCCATTTATGTCCTGTATGGCCCTTCTTCCTTTTCCTGGTTTTTCCATCCCATATGAGCTTCTAATTCTTTTCTCTGATGACATTTTCTGTCATGCATAAACATGCTTTTTGGGGTACATTGTGGTCTTTCTTCCTCTCCCCAGCTCACTGTGTCCTGTGTGGGCATCTCACTGGGCTTTTCTAACCAATCTGAGCCTTTTCTACCCAGCTCTTTCTGTACTGCATGGGTTTCTCCTAAGTTAATTGCCCCATGTGCCCTTTCCTCCTCTCCCGAGCTCTCATTGTTCAGCATGTTACTTCATCACCTCCTCAACTCTTTTTATCCCATACGAAATTTTCATTGGTCCTCACTGTCCCACATAAGATTTTACCTGGGCTATTATCCAGTGTGGGCATCTTCCTGGGCATTTCAGTTCCACTTACTCAGACCAACAAAATGGGGACCCTGAGCATGTGAGTGTGCTATTTTTCTCTTCAACATGAGGGATCCCGGTGAAGAAGTGTGTGAATAGGAGAGCACCAGGAAGGAGCCAGTTGGTTGGGGAGATCTAGGTGGTAAGCCTCTTAGAAGAATAGCATGATGGGCTGGGATGGAAAGGGGGTCAACTTTTCAATTGAAATTTCAGATTTTTGAGTATAGCCATTTGGTACATTGTGTTGTTTGTAATCTGGTTTGGGGAATTTAAGTCACTGAGGTAGAGAAAGAAGGTAGAATATAAATATATATTTATATGAGCCGCAGCTGCCTGGTTTAATATAGAGTCAGTTGAACGCAGATATATAGCGGGACCTACAGAGCTGCTGCTGATCACACTGAGAAGGACGCGGACCGCGATGGAGCAGAGACTCCCCGGAGCGCTCACTCATGCTTTAGCTGGGATTTTCTGTCTGATTATTATGCGGGTAACAGAGGGAAGATCTGTGATCCAGAAAGCAGCACCTGGATGTTGGCTCAAGATGACAAAATGTTTCTTTGAATATAGATATTATAAGGAGGGAGACGTCATCATCGGAGGATTGTTCACGGTCAACGGTGGCATGAAAACGAATTCTGATGTAATAAATCACTTCAAGTTGTGCACACAGTAAGTTCTTGCTCTACGTCTACCCTCTATATGACATCTCTGAGGGTGATCAGAGGCCGTGTATCGGTGTCCCAGGTCACATATGCCACTCCGTGGTACATGCGACCCTTCTCACGGTTACTGGAATTCAGTCCAATAATTATACTTCATGGCATTTTTGTTTAGCTTTCCCTTAACCCCTTTATTGCCACAGAACTGGGAGGCCCGGTGAACTGGGACTGGTTTCACATGATATTTGGTGGAATTGAAAGTGAATCAGGTAATACATGACCTTTGCTGGCACCTGAATGTGTCAGTCCTGTCTCATCATATTAACCAATTCCTCACTGCCAGGTGCCTGCCTTCGAGATGCTGTTTGCGCCAGTTTAACACTTAAGAAACTGTAAGCCAGGAAATAAATCCTTGGAAAGAAGTCTTACTTCTGAAATCGAATCACCACTTATTATGTAACATCTAATACTTTAAGCATATTACAATGCATGAACTCATTTGGCCAGTGAAAGGGGTTAATAAAAGCAGCAGTTGTACAGTTAACAGCTATATCAGATATCAGATATAGTGGAAGGTAGGGCTTTATTCTGCACATTTAAACGTCGCTGGTCTTGTGTCTAATGCCTTTCCCATACGGGGTTAAACACCCTCAGTGGATTAACCCTGAAAGCATGTTTCTTCCTCTTTTTCACCCTGCTTCAAAACAACGTATAGATCTGGTAAATGAAGAAGCTTGTGTTTTAAAACATTTTGCTTATGTGTCGAGGATTTCTTTTTGTGGATTTTGTAATTTTCTGTATTTAATGTTTTTTTTTTTAATTAATGTGTTTTTTTTTAACAGACTTTGTCCCCCAGCAGCGTCCCCGGTTATTATGTTTTCATGTATTAGGCTTTAATGGTAAAAAAGGAAGGAACTTTCTAAGATACTTATAATGTTTCATAGCAAAATTTTTTTTTTTCTCTAATCTAATGCTTTGGGTCGGATATTAGGCTAAAGTATTCCCTTGAAGAATAATCTGCGTCCAAACATTGTATTTATTAGAAAGATGAGAATGTTTTTTTTCTTTTTAAATCAGAATTGGCCATGTTCCTCTGTCTGGTGGCGCCGCTCACTATGATTCACTTGAAGTAAATGCAAATAAAAACACCAGGGGAGTTCTCCAATCAGCTGAATCAGGCATGCCTAACATTTTAACCCTTTAACTGCCTGCCATGAGAAATCACCTGTGGTTAAGTAGGGATTACATTGTATTTTATTTTTAGAGGGGCAGCAGTTATTACACTAGAGGGGTGGGGGTGAAAATGAGGCGCCATGACCTTAGGTGATCAGTAGATGATGTGACCTTGAGAGGAAAGAAGCCGTAAGGAACTGAAACATCATTTGTCGTGGCCAAATAGTGAAAGCGAAGCATGGGATTTAAAAAGTATAGAATAAACTGAAAAGGCTCATCATTGCGTGGCTTGGAGGCTTCGGGCTTGCTTCAAAGGCCTAGAATGCAGCGTTGATGATACCCGGTGGAATCTGGATTCTACTTTATGAACCCTGTTTTATGATGAATTTTATTATGTGTCCTGCTATCAAGTTAAGCGCAACCTGCAGATCTAGCTGAAGATGCCACCAAACACCGGGCAGGTTCCCTCACACAGGGCCCTTGATGTGACTGAAGGCCCTAAGAAGTATCCTAGATCGCTGTAGGGATAATCGGCCTGTCGCAGCCAGGAACGGGAAATATTCCTCTGGTTACATGAAGGATGTCATCTTTGGTCATTATATATCATACACCATGTGCAGTTTTGATCTTTCACTTGGCTTCCTCCGTTTTCTAGTTTAGGAAAAAGCAGAACACCTGGGCAGGCTCTCAGCAGAAGCGAGCTCCACCTCGTTCAAAAGGTCAAGCAACTGGACCATAGATGGACCATAGATGGACCATAGATGGATCCAAGGGCATTGCTTACAGCATCCGCATTCCCATTCAACCTCCTATACGTATTGTAGAGGGGCCGGGTGGATGATTTGGAGATGGAGTTAGATGATAGCAAATCACTCAACCTCGGCACGCTCCTCAATTTAAATTAATATTTGAATTGAATATTTAAGTAATATTTCAATTTCCGATGATAATGAGTAAAATATCCATTTTAATAAAAGTGCAGTTGTGAGAATAATGTTTGAAAAGGCTTAAATGAACGTTCTTCTGGATTAACAGCAGGAAGGACAATTGATTAATTGTAATTAAATAATTACTGCATAAAATACATTTAAATATTCATCATTTTTAATGAATAACTATCATTTATTAATTGTGAAACTTTCATACAGAGCGGATCCAATAGAATACAGAAATCTCCTGGCTTTTATCTTTGCGATTGATGAAATTAACAAGAACCCGGATATTTTACCCAATATCACTCTCGGATACCACGCGTTTGATTCATGTAGAAATGCACAGAAAGCCATTCAGAGCGTCCTGGCCATATTATCCGGTTATGACGAGGACATTCCGAATTATTCCTGTGTGAAACGGGATAAAGTGGCCGGATTTATAGGGGATCGCTGGTCGTTCACCACAATTCCAGTGGCACAAATTCTGAGCGTGTACGGATACCCACAGGTAAGAGAAACGGAATGGATGCCGAGAAATGAAGCATTAAAATAGTTAATAATATTATTATTATTATTATTATTGTTATGTGGAGCATGTCATTTTCATTGAAAACTTGAAATACGTGAATTTTAGATGTCAGCTGTATTTTTATGCCTTTTATCAATATATAATATGAAATAAACTCTACTGACATATAGAGATATACATACTGTGCAAAAGTTTTAGGCAGCTGTGAAAAATTGTAGTAAGTAAGAGTTCTTTCACAAATAGACATGTTAAAAGTTTATTTTTATCATTTAACAAAATGAAAAGTATGGAACAGAGGATTTAAACCAAATCATGCCTTGGTGCGACCACCCTTTGCCTTCATAACAGCATCCGTTCTTCTAGGCACACTCGCACATTGGTTGTCATTGATTGCGTAGATGTAAAGTTAGGTGTATGATTTGACGATTACTCCAAACTAATGTGCTAATGATCATCGGTTTGATACGTAGCTTAAAACACAGCCATTCACTTGAGCAGCTGTGTAGGAGGAATACAACTGGGCGAGGAACGGCCAAACTCACTAACAAGGTACGGTTGCTGAAGTCTGATGTCTGAAGCCATACACAACGGCAAGACTCAGCACAGCAACAACACACAAGGTCGTTATACTGCACCAACAAGGTCACGGCAGACAGGGGTTTCTACATGATCTGTCCAAGCCCCTTTGAAGAAGCATGAAGAAATAGGCAATGTTCAGGGCCATAGGTGCAGTGGACTGCCAAAGCAGCTCATGAAAGACACATCACGCTTACTTCGCTTAGCAATCCGAAGACGTCCAGCAGCGCCATCAACCCCACGTTGGCAGAAAACAGCGGGACCCTAGTACATGCATCTACAGCACAGATAAATCTGTTCAGAAGTGGTCTTCGTGGAAGACTGGTGGCCAAAATGACATCAACTGACATGGAAACATTGGCAAACAACTCAACTATTCATGAAAACACAAGAACTGGGCCACAAAAAAATGACAGCAGGTGCATCGGACTGATGAGTCAAAATTTGGAGAG